>NC_056729.1:1270280775-1270368275 GCF_019279795.1 Protopterus annectens | reverse complement strand
TATGTGTTCATAGTGAATTATTGTTTGATTCAGCTGTCATGCAGCTAGTCTCCATTTGCATGGCTGCTGTGAGGTTAGCCACCTCTGCTTTTATGAGGCTATAGTTAGCTTTGGAACGGCAGGGTGGGTGGGTGGGAGGGCTGTGGATTTCCAAAGGTGATTAATTTGTGTGCAGATATAAAAAGGGAGGAGTTGATTATTGGTGTAGAGCAACAATCACTCATCGTAGGAAGGACCAGGTCGATGTGATGGGCATGTGCATCGGTAAATGAGTAGCTTTCCCAGTTAATGGTGAGTTAGTTGAAGTCAACCAGTATGAGAGTGTTAGGTTGGACACTAATATTCTCCATTGTGTTTAGGGACATGGAGTATGATTATTGGGACATGTTTGGGGAGCTATAGCAGGCTAAAACATGAGCCACTGTCTTACCCAATGTTAGCTATGCCTGCAGGATCTGCAATACATAATGTTGGTCTACCACTCTGGAAGTGTGTGCATCCTTAATGAATATGGAAATACCACCACCTTTGAAGCTTCAGTCCAAGTTCTGAAGCCAAAAGTTGTGGAATGAGTTATAGGCTGGTAGTGCAGGGTTGCTTCCCGCTGCCTTTAATCAGTCTATGTTACAGCACAAATGTAATTGTTCCCCATTTTAAGGAATACTTCCAGTGAGTACATTTTCAGATTTAGACTTCTAGTGTGCAGCAGCATGACCCTCAGATTGCATGTGTTTGTAGCTGTCATATATTTCTCTATATTTCTGTATACGTATACAGGTGTGTATATATATATATATATATATATATATATATATATATATATATATATATATATATATATATATATATATATATGTACTTATTTACCTTTCTATACATATGTATGTATGCATATATGTAGATATAAATGTAGATGTATCTCTCTCTCTCTCTCTCTCTCTCTATATATATATATATATATATATATATATGTGTGTGTGTGTGTGTGTGTGTGTGTGTGTGTATTATGTATAGATTTGCCCACATATATGCATCTCCATACATATATACATGCATAAATAGAGTACTTGTCTGATTCTACAGAGTACTTATCCTACTGTTGAATGATTGTACTAACTGATATGTTTAGAATGTCATCACTATTTTATAGGGCTCAGGTTGTGTAGTGGTACATTCCTTTGATTGTAGTTTACAGGGTCCTGGGTTCACAACTTGACAGGCCTTATTATTTTGTTGCAAGGCAGAACAGTTCTGCTGTGGAGGAATGGATAAGGGCAATAATTAAAAGGAGTCCCTAGTTTGGGCCCTTTCACTCCCATTTAGACAGCATTTGGGCAGATTTGTTGCAGTAAGTGGTTCAGAGTGTGGATCTGATGTCCAACTGCACTATGTATATATATATATATATATATATATATATATATATATATGTATATATACACATTTTCCGTACTGTTGAATGACTCTGCTGCATGATATGTTTGAAAAATCATCAGACATATGTACAGCTTAGATGGTTTAGTGTTAAATTGCTGTGGCTATAGTGTGAAGTTTCCTGGGTTCAAGACTTGCCAAGGCTGATTATTTTGTTGCTGGGCAAAACAAGGGCTGTTGGATACAGAGTGATTAAGGCACTTTTAAGCAGTTGTCAGAGGGTTTGTGCAGGTTTGCGAGGCGGTAAGCAATGCTAACTTCCATTTAACTATGCTGACAGATGGTTAGCCTTATAAGTGCTTAACCTGTGTAGGCATTGCTTAGCACCATGCAAACAGTCTTAGTCCTGCTTCCTATTGTTTACTTCTGCTTAGCCCCATGCTAATTTCTTTAAAAGAAAATAAAAAAGGGGTGATAGAAAAGTGGTGAAAAAAGGAGCACAAAGGGGGAAAACAATATGAAAGATAGTTGGGGATGTGCAGGATGGGTGTAGGGAAGGTCCATACCTGTCCATTTCCTCTATAACAACAGCTGTGAATATATACCAAATTCGAAGATAAACTTGGACACTTAAACCCCTGAGAGAGAAAGGTGAGGACAACAATAATGTGTGAACACTTGTGCAAAATGGACAGCTATGTATGGGGCGACATTTTTTTTTGGAAACAGAGTGTCCTTTTTTATTTATTTTTTTTAAGGTGAGAGAGGGATGTTGGGGAAGGATAGTAGGTATATTTGGGAAGGTAGGTTGGGTAGGAAGACAGAAAAGACAAGTCAGCATACAGGGGCGGTATATGACACATGTGGGGTAAACACCTTAAACATGGAGGGGTGTTTGGTTACTGGAAGGCCACGATCCCCCAAATGGATACAGTGGGACTGAGGTCCCCACTCATGGGCATTCACCACTGCACCTTCATGGCCCAAAGGTGGCTGTGGTGGGGGTTGAGCAGGAGGGTCAGGCTGACCCTCTAATTACACCACGAGACCCTCAAGCTGCCATAGCAGATCTCCCAATTCCATGTGGAGTTTGCTACGCAGCAACCTCAGACCTGGCTTCGGGTGACAGGATCCTGTCCATGCCCTCACCCAGGGGGGGACAAGCCCCATCCCCTGAGGCAGTTCCACCTGAAGGTGGTGCAGGACCAGTGGACAGGGAGGTCCCGGGTTGGGTCCCAGACTTACTGGGGCCCGGTGCCACAGCCAGATGAGAGAGGAGAGGCGGATCCACTGAGATTGGCCTTCCCAGACATGCTATGGTGTTGCAATTTTAGAACATATTTTGGCTAGTAATGGTAAACACATTCCAGGATTAGTTATAACAACATGCATGAGTATTCTCATTAACACAAAACAACATATGGAACATTTGCATAGCAAACAGAACACATGCATATATGGAACCACAGTGGGCATTACACCAGCATGCAGGCTACATTGATAGCAACAGGCCACCAGTGATAGTAGTTGAACAGGGAACATTAACTGGAATACATTTCAACATTTGTAGAACAACAAGGCACATGTCCCAACAGCAGGTTTGGTGGAAAACATACCCATTTATTTATGTGTTTAGATTATTGGTGAAGATAAGGTGGGGAAGAGAGAGAGATGTCAGTAACAAATGTAGATTCTTGCAGTGGTCACAACATTAATGATCCTTGCTCTACTCATTACTCTACAGGTATTATTACAACAACCTATGGCCTTGGCTTAGGCAGTGGTATGTTTGTGCACAGTGTATAATTACACCCTTCTTATAGCTACTTGATACTTTCGCTTATCTGGAAGACCTGTGGAGGGGAATGTTTGTTAATATTAAATGACTGTTTCTACCCATATTCACATAGTCAGGGTTACACATGTGCACTCATACTCTGTGTGTGTGTGTGTGTGTGTGTGTGTGTGTGTGTGTGTGTGTGTGTGTGTGTGTGTGTGTGTGTGTGTGTGTGTGTGTGTGTGTGTGCATGCTACTGCCATACTCTGCCTTGATTTCTATCGGTCACCCTGATTGCTGGTAGCTGGGACCAGTAGCTTTCACAGCATGACACTTTTGAATATTTTTTGGGGGAAACCACTTGGTGTATGTACTTAACTTGCTGTCATTTGCAGCCTTGGGGTTGGACAATGGGTGTTGGACACAGTATAATTATAGCCTTCTTATAGCTGCTTTATACATTCTCTTACTTGGAACAACTGTGGAGGGAATGTTTGTTAACACTATCTGACAGTTTCTAAACATATTCACAAAATACTACTTGAAATTATGCATACAGCTTACTACCACTCCCGGGATTTGAACAATGGCTGTTTCTGCTAAAAATACATGTTTTTGTTTCCTCAGAAGGAGTTAATGAGAAACTGCTGTCTCTTTTTTGAATGATTTCTGTCTCATTCTCTCTTTGTTGTAGGTTCATAGGTTGTTATCAGGTTATCAGCCCTAGGGCCTATACAAGCCCAGCCACAACAATTCCCTGGCTATTTCTTCCCACAGTATTTACTTCCCTGGACCCCTGTCTAGCAGGGTGACTGATGTGATCCCTGGGGTGAATTCCCTATCTCCTATCCAATCATCAATGTTCCTTTTGAAGAGGCCAAAGAGGTACTCTGCTTGACATATATGGGCAGTCTATTCCAGAGTCTGGGGATTCTCTTGCTCAGGAGCCTATCACTTGCACAATCTGACCTTGTAATTACAACATTTTTATACATACATTCCAATACATTCCTTTTGACATAGCACAGAGTGGAAAACAGTGGTTAATACAACATTACTATTCAGATATCAGATCTTGGTGCATGACATTTTTAATATCAGTTAATCTCGTGTCTTACAGAGGCACTAACTTTGGTAGATGAGACTTGATTGTTTAATGCTTTCAAAGCTATAGTTGCTATGCATAACCTGTACTCATTTCAATTCATACCATACTACAGTAATCACAACCAGTCCAGGGTTTTGAATTTTATTGACAGGCAATTACAGTTTTAATCATATATAACCTATATGAGACTATTACTGATTACTGACAGATTCAACACTGTAACATGAACAGGCAAGCAAAAACTGAGGGTGATGCTACTCAATGCTAGAAGTCTAAATCTCAAAATGCACTCATTTGAGGCACTCCTTAAAATGGAGAACATCGATATCTGTGCAGTGAATGAGACCTGGTTCAAGACTCCAGAGAGCACCCCTGCGCTAACAGGCTATAACTCATACCACACTTTTCGGCCATGTAACCTGGACTGGAACACCAAAGGCAGAGGTGTGTCCATATTCATTAAGGATGTCCACACCTCCAGGCTAGTTGCTCAGCATAATGCAGCCGAGGTTATCCAAGTGCAACTAACTCTGGGCAAAACTGCAATCCAAATTGTAGTTTGCTACAGATCACCCACCATGCCCCAGGATTCCCACTCCTCTTTTCTTGATGTACTGGAAAATATTAGGGATCAACCAAACACCCTAATAATGGGCGATTTCAACTACCCCACCATTAACTGGGAAAACTACTCATGTACCAACTCCTTTGCTCAACACTTTCTGGAATTCATAAACTCCAGTGCCCTGGATCAACTTATCCACAACTGCACCAGGGGCAACAGTATCCTAGATCTAGTCGTTACCAACATGAGTGACTGGTGTTCCACACCTGAAGTCAACACCTCATTGGTCTGATCCCACCATAAGCTAATTACTCTAGATATCCACATTCTGCTCCCACCCCCCATTAAGGAAACCATGGTAAAAAATTTCTTCAAAGCCAACTTTATGCTTCTTAAGACAGAAGTGGTGAACTTCATGACACCCATGCAGATGGACAATGCAGTTACGACTACTAAATCCTACACAATTGCACATTATAAGCACTTACATGAATGCATGGATCGTGCTATCCCAAACAGAACCAAGATGCTATCCTCCAAAAAAAGGAAGCCAAGCTGGTGGTCCCCTGCCATAAACAAACTGTACAACAGAAGGAAGAAACTGTTGCAAGACAGAGTAAAATCCCATGAGTGGAGGAGCTCCCTGGCCAGCCACAGTAAGAAGCTGCGATCCCTGATAAAAATCCTCCAAAGCTAGTTACGAAAACAAAATCGCCACTGATTCTAAAGACAACCACAAAGCATTCTATGTCTAGAATCTCATTGGCAACACTCAGATCTGCTTTGAGTTACTGCACAATGGCACTAAATATACCGACTCAACTGATATTGCCAACATCCTGGCAGATAGGTTTAGTGCTAACTTTAACCACCTCTCACCCCCTAAAGAGCCCATCTCTATACCGGAAGATTGCAAAGTTCCTGTAATCATGGCTGCACAGGTAAAAACAACACTCTCCAAAGCCAAGAATACAGCAATCATTGGGACCAGACAACATACCAGGCTGCATTCTACATGAACTACAGAATGAACTGGCACCCCACCTGAGTACCATGTTCAATCATAGCCTCACCTCAGGCTTTGTGCCTGCTGAATGGTGCACAGTGATGGTTATCCCACTCCACAAGGGGGGAGCCAACACGGACCCCGGGAACTACCATCACATTAGCCTGATGAGCCTGGTCTGCAAGGCCATGGAACATATCATCATGGAACTTATAAACAAAGACATTGGTAATCTCCAAACTCCGGAACCCACCCAGGTCGGGTTTGTAAAAAGCAGATCATGTCTCCTAAACCTGATAGACTACTTTGAAGCAGTCACCAAAGCTGTAGACAAGGGTAAGGTGGTTCACACAGTCTATCTAGATCTTGCCAAGGCTTTCAACACCATCCCCCACTCTGGAGTTATAGATAAACTCACTAAACTAGGTATAAATCCCTATGTCTCAAGATGAGTTGCCAACTGGCTCACTGACAGAACCCACACTGGGAAAGTAGCAGACTCCAAATCTGACTTCAGACCAGTGACAAGTGGAGTACCACAGGGTTCAGTCCTGGGTCCTCTCCTGTTTGGTATCTACTACTCTGAAGTACAGGCTAACACAGAAGGTCTTTGGCTAATGAAGTTCGCAGATGACTGCAAACTAGCAGCCGTATTCAAAACTCCTAACGATGTGGACATCCTACAAAAGGGCCTCACTGAGACAGATGCCTGGTGTCAAAGCCATGGCCTCAAGCTCAATCCAAAAAGTGCATTGTCATCCCCTTTGGTAAAAACTCTGTACCCATGAACTACAACATAGGCAGTAGTATACTTAACACTGAAAGTGTGATAAGAGATCTTGGGACACAGGTGGACAGTAGTCTCTTCTTTCATAATCACATCACCACAGTAGTCAGGAAATCCTTCTATGTGGCACACCTCATCACAAAAGGTTTCTCATCCAGAAAAAAAGAGGTCATTGTTCCCCTCTACTCATCACTCGTTAGACCCATTATAGAGTACAACGCCCCTTTTGGTATGTACCTCACATGACATCTACAACAACTGGAAAGGCCGCAGAAATACCTCACAAAGAGGATTACCAGCCTCAAACAGATGCCCTATGCAGACCGTGTCAAAAAACTCCAGCTTTACTCCATCGCATATCACCTACTCAGAGGTGATCTTTGCCTAACATACAAAGCTATGTCAAACTCAGAGCTGTTGGACATGCTCCACTTAAAGAAATCCCAATACCTCTGAGCTACACACTCTAGGGACCTAAACCTTGTCACCACAATAAACAGAACATGCCAGAGGGATAGATTCCTGTTCCAGAGACTTCCCATACTCTGGAATAAACTACCTAGCTATATCAAACAAAGCTCGTCATTAGCACTCTTCAAGAAACGTCTTGATGATTGGATGAGAAATAGGAAATTCACCCCGGGGATCATCTCTGTGGCTCTGCTTGACAGTGGCACAGGAAAATAATTTTCTTGGGTGGCAAAAGCCAGGGTACCTTTTTGGCTGGGCTTGTATAGGCCCCAGGGCTGATAGCCTAGTACCTACCTATGAACCTAGGAACTGTAATATTGTCTGGTTTATTCCGTACAAACCATACCCACTTTTAATACTGCCAGGTGACATTTTACTCCTTTATATTTATTTGGTATGAATACTACAAGATAGATTGTTACTCACCAGCTTAGCAATGCTCACCAGCCTAGCAATGCAGCCTTTGCAACCTGCTGGCATGGGCTTCCTGGTTCACAGCCCGCTCAGCTGGAGCTATAAAGAAGATAGAGAAACATTTATGCATTCCTATCCATCACATACACAGTCTGGACTTTGGTAAATAGTTATTGATATGAATACTTACATATGCCAGGGACGTCACCCCTCTGCCATGCTTCTTTGACCCACTGGTCCAACAGCTCCCTCTTCCTTCGTTTCAAGTCGGCATAGTGGTGCCGGACCTGATCACCAGTCCGAGGGATGTCAGTGGCACTGGTGAGGTCACAGGCAAAACTTTCCCATGCCTCTGTTTTACATTAGGAGCCCTGGTACTGGTCCTGCAGCAGTCTCACATCATGGTTTTTAACAAGGAGCCCTACCATGACCTTGGACTCCTGTATGCCCCAGTGCTGTGCCCAAAAGCACATGCCTTCTCCAACACCTGTTATACTGCCTACTGTGAGGAGCTACAACCAATTATGAGCTGTATTCACACCTGCAAGTTTTAAATACAGCTGATTTCCTGCCCTTTGCTGTGATTGGATGGTTTTGAATATGCTGAGCTATGCTGAGCTATGTGCAAACCTGTTTAGCTAAGGTTGGCAGTGCTTAAATGGGCAGATTCAGTACTGCTTACCAATGGGCAAATACACTTAGCTGGGCTACTCATTGCTTAGCATTCATATTTATACAATCCTTACACCTGGTCAGCATAGCTGTGCAATGCTAAGCATTGCTTATGTTTTATTTTATGGACTATCAACTGTATGGGATTAATTCATCACTCCTGACATATTATAATTTTGTTTACTTTCCCTGACATCCCCCAATGTGCTTTCATTACATGTATTTTTGTGTGACTATACAAGTTTATTACACTGACACCTCATATCTGGACCTACTACACTACTCTGGTTAACAAATATATGTTATTTACTAACTAATTATTAAAAAAATAAATTATTATTAATCCCCCAAATGATGTATTCTGCTCCAAATTCCAATTCCTCAGTTCAAGAACACTGAACTGACTGCTGGACTACTAAAAATGAATAAACACAAGAATATCGGCATCATAGCCCTATATATCTCACCCAGTAACAATATCTCTACCCTGGAAAATATTCTCCTATGGGCTTATACTGAAATTAACTACAAAACCTACATTCTAGGAGATGTAAATATTGACTGGAGTAAAGTCAATAGTCCCTCTCCCTCTCTATCCATCAACCTCTATAAATTCACTCAAATACTCCTCTCCATCACCCATAAGTCCCCCTGGATCAACTATAGACTGGATCCTAGTCTCTGATCCAAATAAAATAACCAACTCTGGTACAATTCCTGACACCATTAGCGACCACCTCCCAGCTTTCATTCATCGCTAAACTAACTCTTACCCACACCAGCATCAATACATTCCCACTCGCAACCTCAGTAGATTCAACCCCACAACTTTCTCAAACATTCTCAAACAAATGATCTGGCAAATTCTAAACACCCTTCCTCTTGACAATGCTATAGACTACTTCAACTCTGTCTTCCTAGACACTCTAAACTCCCTAGCCCCTCAAAGATATAAAAGGATAACAACTAATACAGTCCTTTGGCTATCTAAAGCTACAAAACAAATTATGCACCAAAGGGACAAACTATGGAAGCTTTACAAAAACAATAAACTGCCCAATACCTTGCTCCAGTACAAACAGCTTTGTAACCTTGCAGAACAACTAATCACCAAGAACAATAAATCCTACTATATCAAGCTCCAGTCCAATAACAATAAAAACCCCAAGCAATTCTGGAAATCAGTAAACTCACTCCTCAATCCAGGATCCAAGAATAACCCCTGTCCAGACCCAAACAAATCTGACATTGAACTAGGCGCTGAATTTAACTCATTTTTCATAGAAATTATTTCTGACCTGTCCAAGACTTTTCCCAACAATAACCCACCTGCCCCTCACTCTTATCCATCTAACTCCCCTAATAATCCTGCCCTTATGTTCAAGTTCAAACCTGTCTCTACTAACTTTATTAAAAGACTTCTGCCCAAACTTAAACCTTGCTCTAATGCTCCTGACAATATTCCCTCATCATTCCTAAAATGTGCTGCTGATGGTATAGCTCTCCCAATCAGCATCATCATTAACAGATGTATAAAGGAATCATATGTCCCCAAACTCTGGTGCTCAGCTTATATTCTTCTTCTTCATAAAGGTGGTAAAAACACCAACATCTCAAACTTCTGCCCTATTGCTCTTCTCTCACCAATCCCTAAAATCCTAGAAAAGTGCATCCATCTCTAACTTATGCCTTTCCTGACCCAAAGCAATCTTCTTACACCTACCTAACATGGCTTCTGCCCAGGCCATAGCACTATAACCACTCTACTCTCTTTCCTTGAAACTGTCAATCAAGCCCGAGATTCAGGACTCTTGGTTTCTACTGTCTTGCTTGATCTGTCTAAAGCATTTGATAGTTTCCCACAAACACCTTCTCTATCATCTCTCAAACATCCATCTCTCATCAAACACTTTATCCTAGTTCTGTAGTTACCTATAAGACAGATCTCAGTCAGTCAAATGTAAGAACTTCACCTCTTCCTTCTTACCTACCTCAACTGGTGTACCACAGGGATCCATCCTTGGGCCTATGCTCTTTAATATGCTCATCAATAACTTTCACACTGCTATTCCCGATGCCAAAATCATTCAATATGCAGATGACTCAACCTTAGTCTGCTCTGCCTCAAACCTCTCTGAATTGCTGACCAAAATCCAAACAGCTTTTTCTACAGCCAAAAACTGGATGTGCCAAAACCACCTCTATCTCAATGCAAATAAATCAAAAATTCTACTATTCCCTCCCACAAAGACTCCTACAACAAAAATGCTTTCAAAGTCCTTAGTCAAACCGACTCACTTATAGAAGTGATTCCTTCTGCTAAACTACTTGGCATTACTATTGATGAACAGCTCAAATTTGATATCCATATTCAACAGAATATTAAGAAAACCCACCAAAAGCTAGGTATGCTGTACAGGAACAATGACTTTCTCTCCTGCTCTACTAGGCATACTCTGGCCACTACTTATCTACTTCCTTCCTTATTATATGGAGCCCCTCTCTTAACTAACCTGTCCTCCTCTATAACCTCCAAACTAGAAAACTGCTAAAATAAAATCTCTAAATTTGGCACCAAATCCAAAACGTCTACCCATCATTGCCTTACTCTACGATCCGTAAATCAGCTTGAACTCCCAAACTACTTAGATTTCCTCCAACTCACCACTGCACACAGACTCATATTTCACCCAACAAAATGTCCAGCTGTAACAAATATACTTCCCCCTTACACCCCCAACAGAACTCTCAGATCTGAACATCAAAACCTAGTTGCTATCCACAAACCCAAACATCCAGCTGGCCAACTTTTCCTCTCTGTCTCACTAGGCAAAAATGGAATTCTCTTCCTTCCTCTCTAAGAACCTTACCAAACTCTAAAAACTTCAAAACTCAGCTTTTCAAACACCTGTCCACAAAATGGAAATATACCTGCCTTCACCCCACCTAATCATTCCAAGTATATTGTCCCCAGGGGATTCTTTCTCAGGTTCCTAAGCTCTCTATAATCTCCCATAGCTAATTTCCTATGAGTGTATCTAAGCTCTCTTCATCTCTTATAGCTACTTATCACACGACTCAACTTTGTAAATATTGTAAATAGCTTCCTACTTTAAAAGTGTGCATGTAAAGTGCTTGTACATTTACTTAAATGTATGTATGTAAACTGTTTTCACACCAAATACATGAGTGTTTGCTCAAATGAAACTGTATAAACCATAAGACCACCCACAATAAATTTTGTTGACTATGCGTGTCATTGAATGTACTTATTTGTGACCGTATTATATAATTTAAGTTTTACACTTTTGTATCTTTGCATTCTCAACTGTATAATGTATCTTGGAGCTTTTCTCCCTGGGCCTCCACTGAAAATGGGTCATTTTGGCCCAGTGGACTTCCCCGGTTATCAAACTGGAAATAATTAAATAAATAAAATGTACTGCTTTCACATGTAAAATGCTAATTCATTTTACTGGGGATAGAACCAGGAATGGCTTACAAAGTGAACGCGTTAACTACTTTGCTATTTCCGCATTACTATGGTTTGGAGTATATGAAGTCTGGCAACCAACTAAGTTGTCCCGGGACATCTTCATGGGGGGGTTAGGTTAATATTAGGGGGAGTTAAGTGGGTTGGGGAGGTGAAAGGGTTAAGTGGAGGCAGGGATGGTTGGGAGTAAATGAGATAATGATGGGGAGGGGCTTAGGAGGCTTAGGCTACTGTAGTTTGGTCAAGCAATCACATTTGGCGTGAACTTGCTACAGAGCAAGATTACGTCCATGACGACCAGTAAGAGCATGGTTGGTAAGGAAGGCCTTGTTTATTAGTGGTGACTATAGGGGTAATGAAGGGAGTAGTCAGGCTACTGCACAGCCTGTTATTCTGTCTATCTACTAAATTTCTTGGGAGCAATGGTGAAGGGTTTACTTGTGGGCAATTTATTTATTTATGACTTTGGTGAAAGTTCCGGTTAAGAGTTTGAAGACTATGGTTGCCTTTTCTTGTCAGGGAGCTCTGTTTAGGCCAGTGGTTTAGATGGTGGGTTCCGAGTCTGAGTGGGGTGTATTTAGTAATAAATAGAGGTTTTGGGGGGTAGCGGAGTATATATTTGATGCCTGGGCTGGTTCAGTGCTTGCGCCAGTTGAAGAAAGTTTTTTTTTTCCTCTCTTTTGTGGGCTTGGGAGTGCACGCGAGTGATGGCCATCATCAGAGGAAGACCTCTCAGTAGTGACTGAGTCGCTGACTTTCGTCGCTAAGGACAGGTGCAGGGGTTAGATTTGTGGCAAGGCAAGGGGGGCTGGGTTTCCTGTATGATATCAGGCATTTGAGTTTTACGCTGAATGCACTTAAGCGTGGAGGAGAAGGGGGCAAAGAAAAAAAAAGAGAATATTGCTAGCCACAGAGTGTATTTACTGCAGCGGCAGGTAGTGTGGCACTCAGAGTAGAACTGCTGAGGGCACTTTAACGGATGACTGAGTAGGGATGAACAGGAAATCCAAAGGCAGTTCTCACAGTGAGCAGAAAGTTCAGATTTTGCTTGACTTGACATGTTGAGTCCGGTGGTGATAGAATTGTGGTTTTCTGGCTATTATTAGCAAGTCATTAGAGACTAAAGTTAGAGTTAATGACAGACATTTGAGTTTCGAACTTCATACCCTTCAGAAAATCCATGCTAATAGCCTGTTAATCTATCAACTTAAGTTTGTAAGAGCAATATTTGAGCATTGTCCCTAATGTTGAGCCTTTGTCCCACTTTTACTGGCGGCTTTGTCCAGAATTCTTGCTCTAAGAGGTTTGAGAGATATGGTCGCAATATAGGGGGGCATTGGTTGCTGAAGATTTGCTTGTAGCCGCTGTTTATCCCTAGGTTGCTCATGGTTCCTCTCTGCTGCTCTACATTATTTATTTTATTTATTGACATTTGTTAACCGGGTTTGTCCAACTGGGCTTGTGGACCATTTTCAGTGGAGACCCTAGGAGAAAAGCTCCAGTAGTACATTTTAAACAAGTACAATTTTAAACAATATTGATATAAACGCAGTTATAGCAAAAAAGATTCTCATATGTTGGGTTACATGCATAAAGTTAAAGTTGCATTAAAAAGAAGCTAAGTAACAATTTTACATTGATACAGTTCAATAGGTCTACAATAAAACATTTTTGTTTGTATAAAATTATGCAAATGCATAGTAGACACATTGGAGAGAGAGGTGTAATGAGGTACTAAGTATGGTCCTTTTGAGGGTACATAAAGGGAAGGAAGACTAG
The DNA here is from genome assembly GCF_019279795.1 of Protopterus annectens. Lineage (NCBI taxonomy): Eukaryota > Metazoa > Chordata > Ceratodontiformes > Protopteridae > Protopterus > Protopterus annectens. The sequence continues at coordinate 1,270,354,829 of NC_056729.1, read as the reverse complement.
GTAGGGTCATGGCAAGGGCAGGTTCTAGAATTGAGAAAATAAGCTTTTAGTTCATTTTTAAAGTGTGAGGTGTGGGAGATTGAACATAAGTCAAGGGGAAGTTTGTTCCAAGCATGGGCAAGGGAGTGTTTGCAGAGTAGTTTGCCTACTGACCTTTTTGGGTGGTAGATATCAAGTAATTGTTGGTTAGAAGTATGGAGGGTCCAGGATGGGATGTAGATGGAGACTAAGAAAGATAGAGATGGATAGAAGGAGGGTTTATAAAGAATAGAGTGTAGCATATGAAATTTATAAGATAGCAGAAATTGGGGAAGTTCAAGCCATTGAAGAGAGTTTAAAGAAATGCAGTGGTGTGAGTTGAATGGGGAGTTAGTAATGAATCTGGCTATTTTATGGTAAGTCTGTTGGAGTTTGTTTAGAGTGGAGGCCTGGATATTGGTAAGAATAGGGGCGGCATATAAGAGGGTGGGGAGGAGGAGTGCTGGCCCAGGGTAAGTCTAGATTCAGGGGTTAGGAATTTTTTGTTCCAATATAGCAGACCTAATTTCTGGGGTTTTATTTTATACATTGGAGTATGTGTAGGTTGAACGTTAGTTCGTCATCAATAATGACCCCTAGGAGTTTTGTGTGGGTGTCAGATTGGATAGTTGTATTGTTAGAAGATGTAATAAAAAAGGAGGTTTTGTGATGAGATAGAGAACAATGAAGGAAAAGTAGGAGTTTGGTCTTTTTGGGATTTAGGATCAATATGTTGTGAGAGAGCCATTGTTCAGTGGATAGTAGGGCTTGTTGGGTCAGGGAGTGTAGTTCAGGAATGTTATTTGAGATGGATATAAGTGTGGAGTCATCGGCATACTGAATAAGGGAGGATTCTTTGCATGTAAAGATCATCGGTGAAGATGTTAAACAAAAGCGGTCTGAAGATGGAGCCTTGGGGAACACCAGTGGAGATGGGAAGGAAAGGTGAGGCCATTTGACAGATTGTTCCCTACCAGATAGGTAACTATTAAACCAGGCAAGTACGGAGGGGGATAGGTGGAGATTTGCGAGTTTGGATAGTAGTAGAGGATGAGAGACAGTATCAAAGGCTTTGGAGAGATCTAGGAAGAGACAGGAAATGAGTTCATTGTTGTCTAGGGCCTCTGAAATGATATGAGTGAAGGAGATGAAGGCAGTGGTGGTGGTGCTGTGGGGAGGACAAAATCCATGTTGGGTAGGGGTAAGTAAGTGGTGTGTGAGGAGGTGATTGAGAAGCTGTGACTGAATACATTTTTCTAATATCTTGGAGAGGGGGGACAGAATGGCAATGAGTTGGTAGTTTGAGGGGTCAGTGGAGTTTCAACCTTTCTGAAGAGGGATAGTGAAGAAATATTTCCAAAGGGTGGGGACAACTGATTCCAGAATAGATCGATTAATTAGTATAGATATACGATAGGCAACTGAGTCAGCAGCAAATTTGAGGAATGTAGGAGATAGATTGTCAGTGGAAACAGAGCATGGTTTTAGCTTGAGTAGTAGAGATTTTATGTAAGTAACTGGAACTAGCTCAAATGAAAACAAAGTTGTGTTAGTGGGACTTGGAGGGGTGGGTGTTGAAGTAGAGTTTGGCTTAGAGGTTACCAGATTTTGGATGAAAGAGATAAAGTGTTTATTCAGGAGGGTAGCTGTTTCCTGAGAGGAAGAATTAGGGTATGGAGAGGGATTAGAGGGCTTTCCAAGACAGAGGATGTTGTTGAGAGTTGACCAAAATTTTCAAGGACTGGATTTGTTGTTAAGCTGAGCAGAGCTATAGTATACCTTTTTGTCATTAGTTGTATGTTTTTTTGCAAGGTTCCTCAGTTGCCTGTATTTTTGAAGAAAAGGTGGTTGTTTAGTTTTAGTCCAGGTTTTCAAAGCAATATCTCTTTGTTTCATAAGGGACCTAGTCTCCTTGGAGAGCCAGGGAGCATGATTTGATTTTACTCTGATCTTCCTAGAGGGAGCTAAGGAGTTTAGAGTATTCATGAAGATGCTATTGAAAGTACTTACAGTATCATTTAGGGAGAGGTGTTTTAGGATGGACCAATCTATGTTATGGAGAATGGAGTTAAATTGGGATGAATTGAAAGTCAATAGTTTTCGACAGTCTTTGATAAGGTGGGTTTAGGAATATGGGAGTAGTGTCTTAACATGGTGGTAGGGAGATGAGTACTGAAGGAGTCAGGTAAGGTGGTGGGATTATGGTATTGGTGGGGGGAATTGGTAAGGATCCAGTTAATGATGGAGCTGGAAGTGGAATTTTTATGAAAGCGAGTGGGAGATGTTATAAGTTGGTGGAAGCCATGTGGGTGGATACTGAGTTGGGGGGAGTCAGTTGTGAGTTTGGACCAATCAATGTTGACATCACCAAGGATAAATGTCTCATATGGTATGTTGTGGGAGAACCAGGATAGGATGTTTTCAAGAATGGGCAGATTGTTACTAGGAGGAAGGTAAATAGAGACAATTGCAAGTTTTTTGTGGGGATTCAGATGGCAGTTAAGGATGATGATTTCAGCTGGGAGGAAGTCAGGAATTGGGGAAGGGTATGGTGAGAGGTTAAGGTTGTTTGAGTAGAGGATGGCCACACCACCCCCTTTTTTTACAGGTCTATCAGATCGGAAGATATTATAACCTGGTGGGAGTATTTCACTATTTGAGATTTGTGGCTTGAGCCAGGTTTCAGATAGGGAGAGGATTTGAGGGGTATTGAGAGCTATCCATGAGTGTAGCTCAGTGACTTTATTGTGACTGTACAGTTGGCTAATTGAGTTAAATAGGCCATTGATTATGCTTTAGGTTACAATGGAGATGAGAAATGGTGCTTCTATGGGCTCATTAACCCAGGGGGGGATGGAACAGGTAGTGGTTCATGAGGTTAAGGCTTAATGTTGTTTAGTGGTATAGAAGGTGTTTAGGGCAGGTGGTCACCAAATCTTTCATGTTAAGACGTGTGTTGCAGATCACTTCTTCTTTTGTTAGTAATGTAACGTGCCTCACTAGAGGCTTGATTGTGGGCCATCTTAGATGCGGTGCAGTGCTTTATGTGAGGTTAGCAGCCTTGTCATTTTCTGTCACCCCTGCGGTCTTGCTTTGCTTTATGGCTTAACTTAGTATGTCTGTTGTGTGTGTGTGTGTGTGTGTTTTTTTTTTTCGTGGTACTGTAGGGTTATGTTGTCAGGCGTATTGTTGTGGAGGGGGGAACCATTATGGCTATTAATCAGAGAGAATTTAGTGCGCGTGTGGTTTTGTATTATCCCCCTTCCTTCACTGCCTGACTCTCACATGTATAGGTGGCAGGGTGACCTCTTAATTATTGAGGAGATGTTTTCAGCGTTCAGGTTTGTGAACGGTCTTCATCACCTTGGTTGTTTTATGCTGTTTTCTTTTCCTCATTTACCTCATTGATTGGCATTGCTTTATTGTTCCCCTCGAGTTTTTTCGTGGGCTGTGACCCATTGTGGTTTCACCGCATGTGTAGCTGATCAGTTGCATTAATTCCTGACAGGTTTTGTGCTGCCCGTTTCACCAGAAGATGAAAAGCAGTGGGAAGCAAGTGCTTGGTGAGTTTTAAGTTCCTAAAGATTACTACACCACATACCACTTCCGGTGTGGGGGGGTGTGGCTTATTGGGCATTGGAGAGTGAATTGGTTAATTTTGGTGGTTAGGAAGGAGTTGGTGTGATGATGGTGCTGATTCGGGTTGCTGCTAGGGTGGTGTGGTACCTGAGTGTTCATCGGCATACCTCTCAATTATACAGATTGTCATGAAAGGGCAAGCGTTTTCTTGGTAACAGTGTTTTTTTTTTTTTTTTTTTACTGGAAAGTGGTGAAGGCAGATTCAGGTAAGTATTGACAGATGTTTAAGTGTAAGACCTTGTTCTTTCAGTAAGTGCAAGCTAATGCAAACTTATCCTACCAATTTGCTCAGTTTGTCATGGCAATATTCATAAGTGCCATAATTTGGTGCTTTGGTTACACGGTTATTTCTGACTTTGCCCAGATTGCTTGCAATAAGGTGGAGTGGGATGTTGAAATGTTATGGTGTGCGGGACTTGCATTTGTGCCAGTTGGTGCTTACTGTCCTAAATATTGATGGAGTGTGGGTAGCTTATTGTCATGTGCAGGGTGGCAACCTAATTTGGCAGCAAGCAATTTAATTTTCCTTTTATGCTACTTACTTCTATTTATGCTGTGGTCCAGAATTTTGTGTGGACAGGTTCAGAGATGTATGGTAGATATGGTATGGTGTGCTTGCTGTAAGTGTTAGTGTTCCCTGTGCTTTTCTATATTGTTGACATTAATGGGGTGGGGGTTTGACATTGCAGGTTATGTTGAGTGTCACTGTTCAGTATTGTCTTTCATTTAGAATATGAGGATATGGTTATGGAAATGGGGAGGGTTGGCTTATTTGTTTTGTTAATGTTAATTTAGTTTGGATTTATTCTGCATTTTGTGGTGAGTGGTCCCTGTCTGGAGTAATTTAGGGCTCTGTGGTGCTTGTGAGAGTAACCATTAGCAGTACAGGGCATCCACGCAGGTCACTTGTAGTCTACAGTGGGTTGTTCTCAGGGCAGACCTTTACCCAAACTGTCAAAGGATTTGGCAGGTGGCATGACAGTATGTTCTGGGTTATGCGTATATCTTGGGTAGATTCATGGTTGGGTGGTTTTTAGGAAGGTGAAGTAGATCATTAAAGACAGAACTGGAAAGTTACACAGGACTGTTTTGTGCAACTGGTTAATTGCATGAGTGGTTGTAATTGCAGTGGAAGGGGGTCTGGGAGACTTTCTGCATGCCACTCAACTGTACAGTTTCTCAGAATTGACTAGATTTTGACTCATAATTTGGTGCAGTTGGTATAATGGGGATTGTGAATTTAAGTTGGATTTCTTATTATTTCTCCTGGTTAATTCAGAGCAGTAGCATAAGTATATGATATAGAAACAGAGAAGGAGTTAGGAGAATCTTAGGATCTTGCGGAATGAGGGAGTGAAATGGGACAGAAGTGAGGGTTGAGGCTATTTGATAGGGCATTGGAAGTATAGCTTCAGTTTTGGCTGCTTTGTCAGAGGTGGGTGGTGGTGGTATATTCCTTCCCGGCTTGGCAGGATAGGTTGTCTTGGAATGTGTGTTATGTATTTTGGATCATTTTCTTGTCTTTTCTTTCTTGCAGATAGGGTTTTGGAACGCTGTCACTGTAATTTAGAATAGGTGGGTATAAGGTGGAGCCTTCTCTTTACATATTAGAGGATTTACTTTTCTCCTTCTCTTTGTAGATGGTGGTGTGCTGAGTACCAGTTTTGGTGATATACAGTGAATTTGCAGATGAGGGAAGCAGTGGCGAGCATGGAGGTTACACATGTGGAACACACGTGGGCAACAGTTACTGAAGGAAATTGCTAAAGTGCAGAAGGCATCATGCAATGGATTGAAAGGTGATGTTTTAATAGGATGTATGTTCTTGTACTGTCCTGGAATGGGGCCTAAGGAGGGTCTGAGTAATCACCTTAGTAATGCATATTAGAGCTCTGTTTAATTAGTGGGAGCTGATTATTGCGGTGGTATAGGGGTAAGGAAGAGGTAGATATGGGGGACCAAGGAGCTATCGGGGATGGTTTATGGGGAGTGTGGTGATCCCACAGTATGAGTAGAGCCACGACATTCATAGGAGCACAGGAACTTTTTAGACTACAGCCCTATGGCTCTTGCAAGCCAGTGACATTCAATCCTTGCTTTTTTGGAACCTTGGAGTGCTTGTATTCACTCATCCAGTTGTTGAACCATATGTGGGGGCAGGGCCAATGAGGTGTTGGACAGGATGCTGTAGTTTGTTCCTAATGTGTGGTATCTTTAGGAGTGACATATTTGTCCCTTGAGTAGGTAGTGTTAATGTCACATACCAGGTTAAGGTTTTACAGAATAGCACAAGGATCATTTCACTTGGGTTTGGGTGAATTTGTAGATAGAGTTTAGGAAGCATGGTAGGTAGGTGGCTGTATTGGGGTGGTTTTAGAAACTAGGTGTGTTGCTACAGGGGAGTTAGAAGGTTTAAAGGAAGCTTGGTTGCAGGATAAGGCAGCTGTAGGACAGTGGGGCTGGTTTTCTACCAGCTAGGGTAGGATATTAAAGTTGGAGTTAGACTGTTCCCTACAGTAATGGAGTTGTTACACATATAGAAATGGGTAGTGGGTGGGCTAAGGTGATATGCTACAGTTAACAGGGTCTTGGGTGTGAGATTTGCTACTAGTTGTTTGACTGGGTGCTGTCTTGAGTTCAATGGGTTATAGTTTATGGTTTTGTTGTGGTTATAGGCTGTCAGTACATTCAGGTTGAGCCATGATTTCAGTTTTGAAGGCAGCGGGCTAAAAGGTATGTGTTCTTTTAGGATGGATGTTCCAGGGTTACAATGGGGTCATGGTAATCCTACTTTATTTAGTTTCATTAGGGTGTGTTTCAGTGATCACTTGGCAGAGGGGTTTATGACGGGATTTTAAGGTGCTTTACAGATGATGGGTACACCAAATGATGTTTGGCTTGACCCTTCCCTTTATGGGAAGTGGATTGGCTTGACTCTTTCCTTTATGGGAAGTGGATTTAACAATTTTGGGTAGAAGGGAGGGGGAACAGCCTGGTCAGGCTGGTTGGCGGAGAAGAGGGATAGGCTTGCCCTCTTCTGTTCCCCCTCTGATGTCTGGATGTTCATGTGTATGAAGTGAGATGGGAAGCTGCTTCATAACTAAAGTAAGTGAGTAGAGGTATGGACGTGGCTTACTGGGGTAGGGTGAGTAGTTACGCTACCCTGATTAACATTATAAGGATGTTATGCTGTATTTAGAATCATATCATGAATAGTTGTAATTAATAAAGTTGGTGATCAAAGCTATGTTATGGAAATTTAATAAAGGTCGTCAAATGTCATTTGGTGTGATGTGTATTATTGAAGGGGACTGGGACAAATGAAGTTTGGCAACAAACTAAGTTGTCCCAGGGCATTTTCTTGGGGGGGAGGGGTGTTAGGTTAATATAAGGGGGAGTTAAGTGGGTTGGGGAGGTGAAAGGGTTAAGTGGAGGCAGGGATGGTTGGGAGGAAATGAGATAATGATGGGTAGGGGCTTAAGAGGTTTAGGCTAGTGTAGTTGGGTCAAGCAATCACATTTGGCATGAACCTGCTACCCACCCACCCTCCCTCTTTTCGTTGGTGGGGAGTAGGGTTATTTATCAGTGGGGGTAGATGGAGAAGAAGGCTAGGCTTGCCCTCTTCTGTTCCCCCTCTGATGTCTCGATGTTCATTTCAAGGTTCTGGGGAAAGGAAATGAGTAGTTGGAGGAAGCTTGCTGAATAGATAAGCAAGCTGAGGTAAGGATGGTGCTTATTTGGTGGAAGGTAATTTAATGGATGGTGTTTGAACCGAGTTGGGACACTGCTTCATAAGTAAAGTAAGTGAGCAGAGGTATGGACCCTGCCTGTTGGGCAGGGTGAGTAGGTACGCTGCCCTGATTAACATTACAATGAATGGTGTATGAAGTGAGATGGGATGCTGCTTCATAAGTAAAGTAAGTGAGTAGAGGTATGGACGCGGCTTACTGGGGCAGGGTGAGTAGTTACACTACCCTGATTAACAGTACAAGGATGTTATGCTGTATTTAGAATCATATCATGAATAGTTGTAATTAATAAAGTTGGTGATCAAAGCTATGTTATGGAAATTTAATAAAGGTCGTCAAATGTCATTTGGTGTGATGTGTATTATTGAAGGGGACTGGGACAAATGAAGTTTGGCAACAAACTAAGTTGTCCCAGGACATCTTCTTGGGGGGCAGGGGTGTTAGGTTAATATTAGGGGGAGTTAAGTGGGTTGGGGAGGTGAAAGGGTTAAGTGGAGGCAGGGATGGTTGGGAGGAAATGAGATAATGATGGGTAGGGGCTTAAGAGGTTTAGGCTAGTGTAGTTGGGTCAAGCAATCACATTTGGCGTGAACCTGCTACCCACCCACCCTCCCTCTTTTCGTTGGTGGGGAGTAGGGTTATTTATCAGTGGGGGTAGGCAGAGAAGAGGGCTATGCTTGCCCTCTTCTGTTCCCCCTCTGATGTCTGGATGTTCATTTCAAGGTTCTGGGGAAAGGAAATGAGTAGTTGGAGGAAGCTTGCTGAATAGATAAGCGAGCTGAGGTAAGGATGGTGCTTATTTGGTGGAAGGTAATTTAATGGATGGTGTTTGAAGCGAGTTTGGACGCTGCTTCATAAGTAAAGTAAGTGAGCAGAGGTATGGACGCTGCTTACTGGGGTAGGGTGAGTAGTTACGCTACCCTGATTAACATTACAAGGATATTATGCTGTATTTAGAATCATATCATGAATAGTTGTAATTAATAAAGTTGGTGATCAAAGCTATGTCATGGAAATTTAATAAAGGTCATCGGATATCATTTGGTGTGATGTGTATTATTGACGGGGACTGGGGACAAATACCTATTTTGCTCCATATCATGTGTAAGCTAGGCTGAGCAGAGCTGCATGATGTGCACACCCGCTCAGCTATGCTTAAAGTTTATTGCGGACTGAAAAAAAAATTAAACTATTGTGTTTTATTTTTGTACTGTAGGGGTATGCACATTGATTTCTGCAACATTATCTGTGGGGGACTGTGCTTTTACAACGGTGATGACATGGCAGGCTTTGCATTTGAGGTATGCTCCATGGACACTAACAGTATCCACCATACATCTCAACTGTACAGATTGTCACAGACTGCCCAGATATTTGCCTTATACTTTTGGTCCATTTTTCATAGTATTGTGGCTTTCTGGCAGATTAGTGACAGAGCATTAGGGACTGCGTTCGGAAATAATGACAGACATTTGGGTTTTACACTTCATACCCTTTGTGTACTTTATGCTACTGCGAAGCCTGTCATTCTATTAACTTAGTGCATTTGTGAGAGCAATATCTCACATTTGTCCATGGTTTTGTCCAGATTACTTGTCCAGTTGACAAGTAATGGTGTCTGAGGACACTCTCGCTATATTTAGATTGCCGTACAGCAATTATGGAGTGCAGGGGGCATGTTTATACTGAGGGCACTGCTCTCAGACACACCCCCTGCACTAGTACACACAGACCATGTCTGTTTAAGAGTAGAGCAGAGCACCTTCATGAATATGCAAGGTGAGATGCTACTCTACATGGACACAGTCAGTTCTGTGCAAGAATAACTTATTCTTGCATGGAACCTTCGTGAATCCCAGGGGAATGAGTTAAGGACAGACCATAAGAGAATGTAATTCAATTAAAGTTATCACTGATATGTAACTATTAGTAAATCAATCTAACATCAATAGCAGTAGTAGTCCTTTCATTCATCAAGAAAGAACCAGCTAGACAAGTTTCAGATGCAAAATAGCCACAGCACAAGAAAGGGCTATAAATCAGTGCCAACATACTCTAATGTATAAAATGAGTACACAAAGTTTACCTCACAGATGCTGTGGGACAAGTCAAATCTGGTAGTAGAGTTCAGAGCAGGTTGATTTTGTCTCAAATCAGCGCTGTAGAGCAGCAGCTGCTACTAACATTATGGGTTCAAAGGAGGCAATCATAGTCTTCTTCTTTCGGCTTTTCCCGGTTAGGGGTCACCACAGCAGATCACCTGTCCGCTCATGATTGGCAGTGGAGTTTTATGGTGTCGAGTTGCCAGCCCGGCGCCCGACCTTCCACAGAAGGCACACACATGCACACACTCATGCCTAGGGCCAATTTAGAGTTTCCAATCCACCTACAGCATGTCTTTGGAATGTGGGAGGAAACTGGAGCACCCGGAGAAAACCCACACGACCACAGGGAGGACATGCAGACTTCACACAGAAGGCACCCCAGCCAAGGATTGAACCGAAGAACCTCTTGCTGTGAGGCGACAATGCTAACCGCTGCACCACCATGGCCGCCTGAGACAATCATAGTGCATAAGCCAATAACATTTAGTACATTTATTTCACCATTCTTTACCAGAAAGGCATGTTTTTCTCTGCTGAAGATGAAAGTGATAATACACCAAGAACAGCAGTGTAGGAGCTTAATGAAATCTAATAAAATGTGTATTACCCTTTATGTATTTGACTCCTGGAATCTTGCAAGCATAGATAATGGAAGGAGTGGGTTCTTTCGTAATTCTTAGTTTGGAGAAGCCATATGGCTTTTTATTCACCACCATAAAATGAAAAAAAAAAGATAATGAAGTAATAAATAATGGCAACAAAAATCCAGTAACTAAATTCATAGTCTGATGCTATTTGTTTTTCACTCACAAAATATCATATAATATAAATTGCAATACCACAGAAAACAGAAATCATGGTAAATGGGAAAATATGCTCATCTGCTATTTATTTATTTATTTGTTTACATTTGTTTACCATGAATGTCTGACTGGGTCAGAAGCCCATTTTCAGCAAAGTAGAGGAGAAAAGCTCCACAGAAATATAAGCAAAATACAGTGATTGGATAGTACAATAGTATACATACAGTAAGATCCAGAATACACATCATCTAGTTAGTCTATACAAATTAGTATTCAATACATTTTTCTAGTAGATACAGGTTCAAAAAGAGAAACACACAAGCATTTCAGTATTCTGGTAGAACTCTTCTGATATTAGCAAGCTGAAGATGATCTACAAATAAGTACACACTGACTCAGCAATCCAGGCTTATTTCGGGAACCTAGACTTAGCCAAAAAGCCATAGTTAAGTCAGATGGGGAGTGATGGTTCAGTGTTAATTGTACAACAACCCCCCCCCATTAATATTCCAAAATGTGCACACTGATTGGTCAGCGTGCATGTTGTAAATCAGAGTTATACTAATGGAAAAAGGTCCGGTCGCCCGGACCTTTTCTATTAGTATAACTCTTTTTTTACAGCAACGGAGAATGCAAGATCTCCGTTGCTTTTTACACACTGCCTCGCTATGTTAAACGAGTTTAACATAGCGAGACAGCTTTAAAAAGCAACGTTGATTCTCTGTTGCTTTTTTTAAAGCTGTCTCGCTATGTTAAACTCCTTTAACATAGCGAGACACTTTGTAAAAAGCAACGGAGATCTTGCTTCTCCGTTGCTTTTTTTAAAGCTGTCTCGCTATGTTAAATGGGTTTAACATAGCGAGACAGCTTTAAAAAAAGCAACGGAGATTCTCTGTTTTTTTTTTTAAAGCTGTCTCACTATGTTAAACTTTATTAACATAGCAAGACAGTTTGTAAAAAGCAATGGAGGGCTTGCTTTTTCCGTTGCTTCCGCCCACAGCTCTGATGTACTGCGTAAGCATATGCATGCACAGTACATCAGAACTGCTGCAGACTACCAGACAGCTGTGGAAGGGCAACAAGGAGGCATGCCATTATTTAAGAAAACTAATTTTTTTTCTTAAATAATGTCATTGTATAATAGCAATAACCCACTTCTGGATGTGGGTAATGCTGGATTTACCCACGGTTGTCTTTGTTTGGCCACTCGGGCTTCGCTTTCATGACCAAACCACACCAACCATGGGTAAATTCAGCATTACCCACACCCAGGCGTGGGTTATTGCTATATTCATCCATTCGTTTGGGAAGAAGGTGTCTAAGCTCACTGTGTTGTCAAGCCTGGATAGTACTGAGGCAGAAACTGAAAACTGATTTGTTATGTTGGTCTGCTAAGTAGTAAATAGCATCACTGGACATTGCCTTTGCAGAGAGCATGACAGATACTTCTGTGAATGCTTAGTACATAGCAAATGGGTAATGGCCATATGGACCAAGTTGTACCACCACTGCCTACTTCAGTAGCTTGTATGGAGAAACAAAAGGCTTCATGGGGTTACTTAGGGCTAGATGACTAGGCAAAGTGTGAGGCAAAAGAGAAAGCAAATGATGTCAGCCAAACATCAATCAGCACACTAAGAACCAGTCTGTATATCAGTGGAAACTGTCATAAAGATTGTCACATTTTATGTTCTATATTAAAAACAATGCAAAACTAAACAAAGAAAAAAACAATAATAGTAAAGTCTGCCTCTGCCTCTTACAACACACTAGTTACACTGTATGTAATGCATCTAAGTTATATGCAAATTTTATGGAGACACAGAAAATTGCAGGTGAAGATGTTGATCTTAAATGTGTGATCTAGCTTCACACAGTAACACATATATTCAGAAAGCATATTGTAATATGCAGCGTTTAATTAAACTTGAGGAGTCTGGTCAAGTTTTATGTAACAGAGAAATAAAAAAATAATGGCTTTCTTTTTTTTCTGAATATTATCACTTGGAAATGCCACAAGGATTCTAACCTTTGCATTCTGGGACTCAGTTCTGGGGCTCAGTCACTTCAGAGTGAAGATAGACTGCTGGTGTGCTGGATGATCAAATTAAGAGAAAAAATAATAAAAACACATATATAAAATCTAAACAACAGGAAGAATAAAGACTATTTTTATTTACTTCCCTTTCATGTTTTGATTTTTAATTGTCATGTATTGTCAGATTGTTCTGAAAAACAGTGAAATAGATTTTTACGCTTTTATTGCTGTAGTATATATTTTTATTTGGAGAGTTTGTGACTCAAACCATTTGTATGTTTTTCAAACCATTTTTAAACGGTGACCGGACAGGGCACATTAACCTAGTAAAGTGGTGTGCAGATTGATGCTGAAGTACAACATGTCCTGGGATTCATTACTTCACTTGTAAAAGCAGTGGGTAAGACTACACAGCAGCAATAGTATTTTGGTTTGCCACATGCTAAAAACATTTACCTATTGAAATAAAATCTCATGTTGTAGTATGCAGCAATAAAATCATTCACTGTCTAATACTAGATAATTAAGTCTACATTCAGGAGGTGGTCTTTGTTAATTTCCTGCATGAACATAACATTTTACCCATGATAAAGCAGAATGGAATTAAGAAACAGTAGGATAAGACATGCTTAGACTGCTTATTCAAATGTCATTCCAAGTTGTGTTGTGAAAAATCAGTACACTGAAACAAACTCACAAAAGCAATTAGAAAAAAAACCAACTTAAGTATCTAAATTTATACTGCTGCCAAACTGTTGATAACCTTTCAGTGTGTATCATTTTGTTCAGAATGTTTGCATGATGTGATTTTAACTGTTACAGTGCCATGACTTCTCAAAAGAGTTATGTGTAAGTTATCAGGATTTGCAAGTTTATAAGAATTGTGTGTTTTGTAACTGAATTAAATTTAGATATATATGCTATATGACTGAGCAGCACAGGTAAATTAAGACTATGTGACGGATGGGCAATAAGAAAGGGCAATGACCAGAGGGGAGGACGTCAGCTGAAACTAGCAGAACAAAAGTATATATGAATGAGGGAAAAAAAAAGAAATAGCAAAAGACAAGGTAAGACATTGACAAGGACCGACTGGGAGGGACTGAGACTTGAAACTAGACATGGGTACAGTGTAAGGTGTAGCACTATACAGGAGGTGGGGGCAGAAGAGACAAAAGAAAAACACTACACTGAGGCAAGAGGAGGCAAGGAAGGGAACTGAGTAAAGAAAGAGATAGAATGGAACAGACCACACCAAAGGATCTATAATAAATGAGACTTGTATAATAAGATAATGTAAAAGCTTGGCAAAGCACTACCACTGCAGAAGGCATTCCAGATACTAATAAAATAAAGGGCAAGAGGAAGATAATGACCTTTGATTTATAGAAGTTCCAATGCTTTGGCAGAGGCCCCAGTGTAAGAAGCTATAATGAGGACGAAAGAGCTAGGAGAATGATGGAGAGTGATGGCCAGCATTGTCAATGCCTCAGCGGTGCCCTGAGGTCTAAGTAAAGGAAGGAAGGAAGGACATGAGTGGTTGAATACAGTACATGGCAAAAAGCTTGGAGAAAGGTACTCGAGTTTAGAATTAAAAGAGTCTTGGGAATGGCAATGAATTACAAGGATCTCTATGCAAGACCCAGGTTCATTCACTGATTCAGGAAACACAGACTGGGAGAAGTGATGCAGAAACTCAATAAGATAGAACTACCATTAATCTGAATAGCAAAAAGAAGAGGTAGGAGAGGAAAGAGGCAAAGACCATTAATGAAGAGACACAGAATGAAGTAGGAAAGGCAGAAGGAATTAAACAGTAGATATGCCCTGTATAGACTCAAATGCTGTCAAGTTAAAATTTCCATTAGAATAATTATCTCTGCAATCTTCTCCAATCCCCTTGCTGCTCTAGGAGCATCTGAGTTGCACACAGAGCAGCATCTCCTTGTTGGATAGCTATAGTTCACACTGAGTATAGTACCCAATTTTCATCCATACTCTATTATCCCAGTGCAGTTAAATCTCCCCACTCTGCTCCCTTGCTAAACCCATAGTAAAAATACCTGAATCCAACAATACACCTTTCCTGCTATCTCTATGGCTAGCCTTCTGAAGATGGGTATCCTTAAGCAATGTAGCAATTGTTTCATGTATACTGACAACCACTTAATCCTAAAACAAAAAACACAAAATGTGAGGATGTAGTTACATTATGAAAATTGAGACACGACTCTCGCATATTGACAAATCTAATGACAAATGGGTTGTCAGCACATGCACATCATTTCCTTCACTTAATAAAGTGTCGACACATAAACCCACGTATGAGGAGATACTCACATGTAACTTATCAAAACCTCAGAGGCCTTCCATATTCTGCAATCAGAAACCACATACAAACAAAACCAAGTCAACACCAACTACTACATATGAAAATACACATCACCAAGTCTCCACAACCACTTCCCTAAGGTGAAACACCACACATTCAAACATCTTGGTCATAGGAGACTCCATCGTGAGACACCCCCCCTTACTAAGTTGGATAAGCAGAGGATTACAGTCAGTTACCTATCAGGGACCAAGATTAGGCAGATCATGCAGCCACTCAGGTCACTCAACCACAAGTACCAGTATGACTCAGTCATAGTCTATGTGGGTGTGAATAACCTGAGATATACCTACCTGGAATATATGAAAAGAGACATGATGGCCCTCTCTGAATATGTGTTGCCGGCTGGTATGAGCCTCGCATTGAGCATCATTCTTCCCTCACAAGACTGATACCACAATACAAACAAAAATAATTAAGTTCAATAATTGGCTTAGCTACTTATGTCATTCCAAGGGGATCCAGTATTTGACAGCCTGGGACAACATAATCATCATACCACACTGCTTATCCAGAGATGATCTGTACTGTTGTTGCTAGATTTCAGTACTGGCCGAGGCATTAGCCACCCCTTAGTGCCTTTTTTTGGCAGTGCCAAACCAACAGATACCATTTACATAAAAAACAATCACAACTCAAGATTGGTCAAGCAGGATGATTCATTTGAGCCACTCCATATGCAGCTGACCATAGGCAAAATCCTCCACTATATCATCACTAGCCACAGGTCCCCAACCATAAAAACCCCTCCACATACCTGAAGTTACCAGAATCATTTACCATTCAGCCCAGCA
Organism: Protopterus annectens; assembly: GCF_019279795.1. Taxonomy (NCBI): domain Eukaryota; kingdom Metazoa; phylum Chordata; order Ceratodontiformes; family Protopteridae; genus Protopterus; species Protopterus annectens. Next base: position 1,270,339,291 of record NC_056729.1, on the reverse strand, counting down.
CACTACCCATGGGTGATTTTAATTACCTCCTCCATAAACTGGAAACGTATACGATTACTAACATGCAGACTCAGAGATTCCTGAACTTTTTCAATCTATATTCTCAGGAACATCTAGTCTGCAGTCCAACTAGGGGCTCAAATATCCTTGACATAGTACTCACAAACATGGGGGGAACATTGGACCCCCCCCCCAGTGTAATGTCCTCATTGGTAAGGTGGGATCATAAATCAGTCTCCTTTGAAAATAATGTAATGATAGAACCCCCATCAAACCCTAAAACCTAAAGATTTTTTCCATGGCAAATTATCTTCTATTACCTTCTGTTACATAATAGCATAGGTAATTTTGAAGCTCCCCAGCCCCAAAATCATGAAGGCCTATGCATCAGTATACACAACTGCCCTGAACAACCACTTATACAGCTGCACAGAAACAGAAGTACCTGTCCAAACTAAACCCAGGTCTAGGTGGAAAAAGATGCCACCCTAGTGGACCCCTGTTATAAATAGACTATACAACAGAAGGAAGAAATTCCTCTCTAGAAGTAAGTGGGAGGGTGCACAACAAAGGAAAAACTCCCTCATTAGTCTCAACAAGCAAATCAGGGAACTAATCAAGTCTTCAAAAGCTAAATATGAAACTAAAATAGCCTCCCAAGCAAAGGATAACCACACAGATATCTTTAGTTATGTCCAAAATCTTAAGACTGTAGCTGGCACTACCTATACTTAGCCAGAAAAAATAGCAAACCTGCTAACTGATAAATTCAACTAAAATTTCACCCCTCATCACTTCCAGTCACTCCCTGTGAAATACTTTCTACCGTTCCTTTGCCTGTTATCACAAAAGAACAGGTTGTTACTGGGTTCTCTAAAGCTAGAAACATGGCATCAAGGGGACCTAATGAAATCTCAGGTTGCCTATTGAATAGCTTGAAACATGACTTAACAAACCCACTCAGATCTCTGTTTAACCACAATTTCCAGACAGGCTATATCCCAGTAAAATGAAGGACAGCACAAGGGGAAACCATTAACTGACCCAGGAAACTACTGTCCCATAAGTCTGACTAGCCTCATATGCAAGGCTAAGGAAAGGCTAATCATGGGCTTGATTAACAATGACATAGAAAATCTCCAGACTCTAGACCCAGTCCAGATCAGCTTTGTCAAGGGTAGGTCCTGCCTGCTGAATCTGGTGGACTTCTTTAAGAAGGTCAGTAAGGCCATGGATGAAGGTAAGACAGTACATACCACCTACCTTGACCTGGCCAAAGCTTTTGACACAACACCCCAATCAAGTATTATAGATAAAATTGGGCATAAACCTCTATGCCACCAGATGTATAGCCAGATGGATCATGGATAGGACACATGTGGACAAAGTGGGGGGTATACACATCCAGTGAGAGGACAGTCACCAGTGAAGTACCACAAGTCTCAATCCTGAGCAGCCTTCTGTCTGAGATATACTTCTCAGATGTCAAAACAAATGTAAATGGTTGTTGGCTGACCAAGTTTGCTGATGATTGCAGGTTGAGGGTAATCAATGGCTTCCCAAACTATATTGATATCGCACAGAGAGGTGTAATATACACTAATGATTGGTGTCAGAGCCACAGCCTCAAACTAATTGTGAGTAAATGCATAACAACACCCTTTGGAAAGTCAAATATCCCTGAAAATTGCAACATTATTAACACCCCTCAGGAGTGGACCCATTAGTGAGAGATCTCAGTACTCAGATGGATTGTAATCTGAATTTGAACACCATGTGTCCGTGGTGGGAAGGAAATCCTTTTATATGGATCAGCTTATAAGTAAGGGCATTGCATCCAGATGTAAAGATGTACCACTGTACTCGGCCATCATCAGACCAATAATCAAGTACAATGCACCCTTTGGCATGTACCTCGCCAGGCACCTGCAACAGTTGGAGTGCCCTCAGAGGTTTCTCACCAAAAGAATACATGGTATAACCAGCATGTCATGTGTGGACCTATTAAAAACCTTATCACTGTTCATAGGTAGGTACTAGGCTATTGGCCCTAGGGCCTATATAAGCCTAGCCAAACGGTACCCTGGCTTTTGCCACCCATGAAAATTATTTTCCTGTGCCCCTGTCAAGCAGAGCCACAGAAGTGATCCCCGGGGTGAATTCCCTATCTGCCATCCAATCATCAAGATTTTTATTGAAGAGTGCTAATGAGGAGCTTTGTTTGATATAGATAGATAGTTTGTTCCAGAGTATGGGAAGTCTCTTGGACAGGAATCTATCCCTCCAGCATGTTTTGTTTATTGTGGTGACAAGGTTTAGGTCCCTAGAGCATGTAACTTCCAACAAGCGAAACAAAACACCAAGAACTATACACAATCCAAGGCACACAGGATCCAAACCAAATGCAAGAAGTCAAAAAAGCAAAATAAAAATTTTAATGTTATTAAATGAATTGAACAGAAATACACAACAGCACAAGCAGACAGCAGAGCAGAAAAGAAATTTAGTCCATTGCAGAACAATCTAAGCCAAGGCTTTTCCCAAGTAAACATGCCCATTGCAAAAAAAACTTTTAAAAAAGAAAAGAATAATCAAATTGGAACTCCACTAATTAATTAATTTGGTTAGTAGATTAATAATTCATTAAACATTAAAATAGCATGCAATATTTGTTTATTAGCAAGTTATTTATTTGTACAAAGAATAAACTTTTCATACAATCACAAACACTAAAAACAAACAATATTTTTAAGTGAATAAAGTACATGTACAATGAATAACAATGAATAAAATACTAATAAATGAATAAAATTCACCAAAAAAAAATGTTAAAATGTTATAACCAACCCAAAACAAAAGTTATAAAAATGTGAAATGAATGTGAATAATAACTAAAAATGAAAATGAGGAATAGTTCTAGTTGAGAGTTACCTTGGTGAAGAGGACAGAGTTTGGCAGTGGAGTTCTTGTACTTGTACACCCCTACGATGAGTTAAGGCATTAAATATTAACAGTCTTCTAAAGCAGAGAAAGATTATGGTTATACCTTGATGAGTTCTTGTACATTTACTTTTTGTATGGGATAACTTAGTGTTATTAACCTGAATACAACATATTTATTTATTACAATTTGTAGTGCATAAAAGTGTGGTCATGCTTTTGACTTTTTAATGTGACCAAATCTACCTATTAGGTTTAACTTAATTAATGGGTGGAGTTCCAATTTTGATTATCTTGCTATTTTAAAAGTTTTTTGCAATGGACAGCTTTGTCTGCCTTGAAAAAAGCCTGGTTTACTGGGGGAAAGCGCTGCATATCTTCTGGTGCTGTTGTGTTCTGATTATGACTGTGTTCATTATAGTCCCTAGAGCATGTAGCTCGGAGGGATTGGGATTTCTTTATGTGGAGCATGTCCAACAGCTCTGGGCTTGACATAGATTTCTATGTTAGGCAGAGATCACCTCTGAGTAGGCGATATGCGACAGAGTAAAGCTGGAGTTTTTTTAGATGGTCTGCGCAGGGAATCTGTTTGAGGCCGGTAATCATCTTTGTGAGGTATTTCTGTGGCTTTTCCGTTGTTGTAGATGTCTTGTGAGGTACATACCAAAAGGGGCATTGTACTCTTTAATGGGTCTAATGAGTGATGAGTAGAGGGGAACAATGACCTCTTTTTTCCTGGATGAGAAACATTTCGTGATGAGGTGTGCCATGTAGAAGGATTTCCTAACCACTGTGGTGATGTGATTATCAAAGGAGAGACTACTGTCCCCCTGTGTCCCAAGGTTTCTTATCACACTTTTGGTGTTAAGTAGACTACTGCCTATGTGGTAGTTCATGGGTACAGAGTTTTTACCAAAAGGGATGACAATGCACTTTTTGGCATTGAGCTTGAGGCCCTGGCTTTGACACCAGGCATCTGTCTCAGTGAGGCCCTTTTGTAGGATGTCCACATCATTACGAGTTATGATTATGGCTCCTAGTTTGGAGTCATCTGTGAGCTTTGTTAGCCAAAGACCTTCTGTGTTAGCCTATACTACAGAGAAGTAGATACCAAGCAGGAGAGGACCTAGGACTGAACCCTGTGGTACTCCACTTGTCACTGGTCTGAAGTCGGATTTAGAGTCCGCTACTTTCACAGTGTAGGTTCTGTCAGTGAGCCAGTTGGCAACCCATCTTGTGAAATAGGGATTTATACCTAGTTTAGTGAATTTGTCTATAATTCCAGAGTAGGGGTTGGTGTTGAAAGCCTTGGCGAGATCTAGATAGGCTGTGTGTACCACCTTACCCTCATGTACGGCTTTGGTGACCGCTTCAAAGAAGTCTATCAGGTTTAGGATGATCTGCCTTTTACAAACCTGAACTGGATAGGGTCCAGAGTTTGGAGATTACCAATGTCATTGTTTATAAGTTCCATGATGATATGCTCCATAGCCTTGCAGACCAGGCTCATCAGGCTAATGGGGTGGTAGTTCCTGGGGTCTGTGGTGGCTCCCCCTTTGTGGAGTGGGATAACTGCTGCTGTGTGCCATTCATTGGGCACAAAGCCTGAGGTGAGGCTATGATTGAACATGGCACTTAAGTGGGGTGCTAGTTCATTCTGTAATTCATGTAGAATGCAGCCTGGGATGTTGTCAGGTCCCATGGATGCTGTGTTATTGGCTTTGGAGAGTGTGTTTTTTACCTGTGCAGCCGTGATTACAGGTACTTTGCATTCTTCCGGTATAGAGATGGGCCCTTTAGGGGATGAAAGAGGGGTAAAGTTAGCACTGAATCTATCTGCCAGGATGTTGGCAATATCAGTTGGTGCTGTATATTTAGTGCCATTGTGCTACAACTCAGAGCAGATCTGAGTGTTGCCATTGAGATTCTTGACATAGCTATAGAATGCTTTGTGGTTGTCTTTAGAATTAGTGGTGATTTTGTTTTCATAACTAGCTTTGGAGGATTTTATGAGGCATCTCAGCTTCTTACTGAGGCTGACCACGGAGTTCCTTCAATCATGGGATTTTACTCTTTTTTGCAACAGTTTCTTTCTTCTGTTGTAGAGTTTGTTTATAGCAGAGGACCACCAGAGTGGCTTCCTTTTTTTGGAGGATAGCATCTTGGTTCTGTTAGGGTTTGCATGATCCATGCACTCGTGTAAGTGCTTATAAAGTGCAATTGTATAGGATTCAGCAGGCGTATCTCTATTGTCCACCAGCATGGGTGTCATGAAGTTTGCCACTTCTGTCTTAAGAAGCTTGAAGATGGCTTTGTAGATACTTTTTACGGTGGTTTCCCTAATTAGGGGTGGGGGTGGGATGTGGATATCTAGGATGATTTGCTTGTTGTCGGATCTGACCAATGAGGAATTGACCTCTGGTGTGGAACACCGGTTGCCCATATTGGTGATGACCAGGTCTAGGATACTGCTGCCCCTGGTGGGGGTGTGGATAAGTTGATCCAAGACATTGGAATTTATGAATTCCAGAAAACGTTGAGCACAAGAGTTGGTACATGAGTAGTTTTCCCAGTTAATGGTGGGATAGTTTTATTTTCTACCAGTTACTGAGGGGTGATCTATGCCTGACCTACAAGGCAGTCTCTGTCCCAGTACTGATGGAAATATTGAATATTCACAAAACTAACTGCACAAGTGTCACCTGCTCCAGAGATCTAAACCTGATCTCTAACATGAAAAGATCATGCTGGAGAGACAGATATGTAACCCAGAGATTCTCCCTCCTCTGGAGTAGGCTCCTATTGATGTGAAGAAGAGCCCTTCCCTGACCATCTTCAGGCACAATCTAGACCAATGGATGGAAAATTGCAAATTCACTCCAAGAGTGTGCACTCATGTCCCTTATGGATAGGGGCAGTCTGTAGAAACAGTCAAAACCTCATTTGCTGATCCTTGTTACCTTTCCCCTAGGGATAGAAAATAGTGTAAAATCTGGGTAAAACTGGCTAGGCTTGTAAAGGTTCTTGAGCCATTAGCCAATAATATCCTATAAACCTACTAACCTATGAGGCAAAGCAAATGTATTGTCTAAATGGAGAAAGGCCAAGAGAGAAGAAAAGACAAAGAAGAAAAGCTGGCATTATGCAAAATGCACAACCTGCTATCACATTACTTCCTACAAAATTATAGTCATCAGAAAAACAGAGCTCGCTACAGAAGCATTTAATGATGATGTAATGTCATCTGAGTCCGGTCGCACATAGGAAAAGCGGCGACAGAGAGAAAAAAAAATGTAACAAGGAAGTTATTACTGACTGAAGATTTTGAATGCTTTCAAAGTGTTCTTTGGACTATAAGTTTGCTCCTTGCAGTAAAATAATAAAATATTACATGCTTCTTATCTCAGAAACAAGATCTTGTTATATACATGTAGTGAACTGTTATAGTTACAGTCTAGTTAATTTGCAAAGTACAATCATTACAGATGGCTTCAGAATGTTTTATTTTTGGCTGGTTTGAATTCAAATTTCACTGACATTGTGATAAGCATGCTCTGTGGTAATGGAATCTATAGATAAACAATTTGGGGAAAAATAAATAATTTACAAATAAGTAACTAAATGTGCACAATAGAAACTAACAAATTCCTAATTATAATATTGATACAATAATTAAATAATTGTGTTAATTATTCAAACTAACCCAAATGTATCTACTTAAGAGAGATTGGAAAGTGCTGGCATAAAGAATTTTTACAAGCTGTAGACAGCTAAGCAAAGGGTAATGTAAGTGAGATAATATAATAAAAGAGAAGTGGGTGAACATACTACTCTTTGATGTTTTGACATGCAAACAAGTAAACATGCTTATTGCCAAAATATCATGTTATATATCAACATATAGTCAATAGCTAACATAAGTGCTCTATGTTTATGTACTTGTTAAACAGAAGGGATATTAATAACAGTGTAAGCTTGGAATGAATGCATTTCTGAAATACTAAAGCTTAAAAGCAATAGTAATATTACAGTGATAGAGCAATAATGAAATAAATGAGATAAAATAATGATTGCAATTTACATTCAATGTACTTGAAACACCAAACATCATAACAGCATAAAGAGTCATCCACAAGTTATAGACAGTTAAAAAGAGAATGGGATGGGGGAAATATGGAAACGTGGATAGGATGAGCATACAGTTACTTTTATGTTATATGTTGATATATAAACAAGTAAAAACTTGTTTTGTCGAGATGTCATGCATAGATGTCATCATATAATTAACAGCTTTCATAAGTAATGCTGCTTTACGTACTTGCTAAATTGAATAGATAGTAATTCTAATGTAAATTTGGAACAAATGCACCTCTGAAGTATTAAGGTTTGAAGGCAATAGTAGTAGTAGACTAATGAAACAGCATGGGGATAAATGAGATAAAAGATGATTGTAAAATATGCTTATTACACTAAATATATTTGAAATTTCAAATATCATAACAACATAACATGGAATGCTCATTACATTTGCTTAAACATCTTACATATGGAATATAAATAACATGTATAAAGACAGTAGTTGAGAGGATGGTGAGTAAGAAAGAAAATAAAAATAAAGGTTACTAAACCTCAAATTTAGGAACAAATTAACATGAAACATTAGCTAAATAAAACAATAGCTTTATTCCCTTCAGCTTAATTAGAATTTTGAGCCTTTAGACTGCTTATGAAGTTATATCTATGTATGTTGATTTATGAGAGCAGAACCTTATTAATATAATGCAGGAACAAATGTTAAACATAAATATTTACTACATAACTAGCCATTATTTGCAACTTATAAACATTTCATAATTTGTTATGTGTTTTAAGATATTTTGGCACTTTAAATGCCAATATAGGGTATTGTTAATATTGAACATGAATATCTGTATACTTAATTATTAAGTGCAGAAGCAACAATGTAAAGGTTGACTGGTTGTAGGGATGTTTGTGGTGGTGGCTAAGATGATGTTATCATCAAGCCAGGAATTTAGATTTCCATGTTTTGTTTTGTATATAGTTATATATGTTAAAATTTTGTTATTCAATTCCATTTATCTGCTCATAACTAAATTCAATGGAAGTATTTGTACTATTTTGAATGTTCTCTTATAAGTGTATGTCTTTAAATGTCAATGGCCTTAATAATCCTTTCAAAAGATTAAGTATAGTTAAATACTTGAAACTGAATAAAGTAGATATAGGGTTTTTACAGGAAACACACATTGTTAATAAGGACTTAGACAGATTGTCTTTTAACGGTTATATGATTCTTGCAGAGTCTCATTATCAAACTAAGAGAAGAGGCACTATGATACTATGGAGAAAAACATTACCAATACCTAAAATCATTGATACCTATACAGATAAGAATGGCATGCTATGCTTAGTAGTTTTAGAGATAAACAAAAGCTATGTAATATTAATAAACTCTTACTGGATACCTGGTTTTGGAGCAATTACAGCAAATAAGCAGCTGGAGTTAATAATTTCCAAATCCAAAGGTGAAATAATACATGCTGGAGACTTTAATTGTCTCCTTTCTGATAAAGATACTGCAAAAAAGATAATTTGAAAGCATCTTCTGCAGCAAAAAAAGTTAAAGAATTTCATTAATATATTAGATCTTACAGATATTTATGCTCTAAAAGAAGCTCACTCATTAGAATACACTCACTATTCATATAGGTATGGTACACAAACAACAATTGATAAAGTACTAGTTACAAATAATATATTTCACAAGATTCAAGAAGTCTTAATTAGCTCGTGCCCACTGTCAGACCGTAATGCCTTATTTTTTAAGCTTAATATCACGCCTAAAGACTTAATAACTTGGCAAAGATTACCTGTCTATATAACTACATTAAAAGGATTTAAAGAATGGCTCCTTAATGAAATAAATTTTTTCTAGATATTAATAATAATAATGAGACTTCAAAGGTCATACTTTGGGATTCACTAAAATCTTACTTATATGGTAAGATCAAAAATTGGTATCTAATCAAAAGAAAACAATGGGAAAATGAACTAACACAACTACAAATAAGTATAGATAAAATAAGGAAAAGTTTAAATACCAAAGACATAAGAACAAATTCTGAACTAAAAACATTAAACAATAGATATGCAGAAATTCTAAATCACAAAGTGACAATAAATCTAGAAAAACTAAGAATTCAATTCTATTCAGTGAACCCCAAACACATACACAGATTGGCAGTCAAAGCAAAACATCTAGCTTGCCTTAACCATATAAAAGAAATAATTGACAATAAAGGAATTAAAACAAAACATGTTACGGAGCACAAAGAAAATTTAGAGGTCTTTAGAGTACATAACGAGAGGTTAAACAATACAAATGTTGATTCAGTAAACAGTGCACTTAAAAATAATTTTCTGAAAGAAAATATTAACAAAAAAAGTAACAAAAGAACAAAATACTAATTTGCTTAAACCAATAACATTAAAAGAAATTAAAGAATGTATTCTAAACCTTAAAAGCAATAAGGCACCTGGATTAGATGGAATTATTGGAGAGATATATAAGTTGTTCCCAGAAGATACTTTAAAGATTTTGCAGGTAGCTTATGAAGAATTTAGAAAAAATAAAAGCATTTTTCCATCATGGAAATATGCTATTATATCTCCCATTCTAAAACAAGACAAGGATCCTAAGCTAGTGACATCATATCGGCCTATATCTCTACTAAATGTAGATTATAAAACATACACCTCAAAACTTACTAAAAGATTAAATCAATTAATTCCAAGAATAATAGAAAATGATCAAGCAGATTTTATTTTGAATAGAAAAGTTCAAGACAATGTCATTAGGCTTTTAACCCTGATAGATGTTGCAAATAAGAAAAAAAAGAACTATCAATAATTAGTTTAGATATTGAAAAAGCATTTGACTCTCTATCTTGGACATATTTATTTAACGTATTAGAAACTTTTAATTTCTCTAATGATTTCATAGGTTCATAGGTTCATAGGTTCATACTAGGCTATCTGCCCGAGGGCATTTACAAGCCTAGCCCATTTTTTTGCTTACGCCACCCCCCTTTAGTATGGAACTATACTATTTTGCTGTTTTGCTGTGCCTGTTGAGCTGACACTGAGGACACTGATCCCTGGGGTATATATCTGATCTCCATCCATTGGTCAAGAAGATGAACAAACAACAAGGCCAGCGAGGCTCTGCCTCACATATACCGGGATTTTTATTCAGCAGCATAGGAGTCTTTGGGTGATGAATCCTCCAGCCAGCCCTATTAATAGCCGTAGTCGTCGTTGTTTAAGTAAGTCTCCTGGTTCTGTGGCTCCTGGATAGATTTTTTTTTTTTGAGGTGATCATCATGGCTCAAATCTTTGAGCAAAAGTATGTTTGTGCAAGGGGATGGCTGAAATTTCTGAGCAGTGTTTCTTCAATAGAGAGAGTTCTTTCAGTGGGCAGCATAGACAGATGTTTGGTTTTGTTTATCCTTTTTGGTGAGGAACTTTGTGGCCTCCTCCAGCTGCTGCAAGTGTGGGGAAAATACATTCCGAATGGGGCATGTACTCAAATCATTGATCTGAGAGTGATGAGTAGTATGAGGAGACTATGACCTTGATCTAGATGAGAGAATCCTTCAAGGTAAGGTGGGCACTTTAGAAGGTCTTCCTAACTAACATAGAACTAATAAATACCTTATACAAAAATTCTGTGTTATATATTAAAATCAGGTCATTCTTATCTAACAAAATTCAAATACTAAAAGGAACTAAACAAGGCTGCCCATTATCGCCTCTGTTATTTGCATTATCAATAGAGCCATTTGAAAACTACATAAGAAAAATGATAACATAAACAGTTTCACTCTTAATTCAAATTATTCTTCAAAAGTACAATTATTTGCTGATGATATAATACTAACCATAGGTAATTTAAACTCTTCAATAAGGCATATTGCAGATGCTATAGAACTTTTTGAGAAATGTTCTGGCCTAAAGTTCAATAATAATAAATCTGAAACATTATTAATAAATAGTAAAGTAAGTTCAGAATGGAGAAAATATAATAACTTTAACTGGGGAAATGAGTCTATTAAATATCTAGGTGTGTATATAAAGCCTAGTTGGAAATAAATGATACAAGTTAGCTATAGAAATCTATTGGATAAAGTCAAAGAATATATAGACAAGTGGAATAAAATGTTCTTTACTTTTGAAGAAAAACTAATACTAATAAAGATGTGTATTCTTCCTAAAGTTTTGTATTTGTTTCAATTTATAATTATTTGCCCTCCAAAAAAATAATAAAACAATTAAATTCACTTTTAATTAAGTTTTTATGGTACCCACAAAAACTCAGAATAAAATATGATTGGCACAATAGAGATTGGGAAAAAGGTGGAATCACATTCCTGAATTTAGAATTATATGCTGATTCAGTTACAATTCATATCATAAGTAAGTGGTTAAGTAATAAGTATACATCAAATTGGAAAGATTTGCATACAAACATTTTATTATCTAATATAGATGAAAAAATAAACAATTACTTTTTTACTGAAAAAAAAATGTTTTTAACAGTGAACGATTCAGTATATAAAGAAAGCAAAAATGAGAAGCTACCATATTGCATTAGTTATATGCTAAACAATTTTAAGAAAATTATAAACACACATTGCATAACAAGACATTTCTCAATATTAATGGTCCCAATAGCATTCACAAACAATTTTTTAGATTCTTTCAATATAAACAAAATAATAGAAATGAAAGGTAATGGGTTAAATTACTGGCACCAATTCCTTAGTATAAATAATATTCTTGACACTACAAGTCTCTTAGCAAGATACAATGTAAATCAAGATAATTGGTTAAATATTCAAATCTTCAGAGAATATCTAATAAAGGAATTTAAAACAAGTCAAGTGTCATATACTTCACCTCAGCCTAAAATAATTTTAGTTTTGTGTGAATTAAATTCTTTACAATTTAGCATGGGGTTTTCTTTATCTAAGATCTATAAGACATTGAGGGCTGACTTAAAACAGCATGATGGTTCTCTTTAGAGTTTTATAGAAAATACTAACAAATTTAGCTTCTCTGATAATGACAAATTATTAACACTCAGGTCGATAAATCATACATCATCTTTATATTGGAAAATATTTACATGGAAATTTATACACAGGAGTTATTTTACTCCACAGAAAATTGCAACAATATTGAATAAAACTAGTCATAACTGTTGGAGATGTGATGAGAGTCTCTCTGTAGATTGGATACATATGTGCCTTGAATGTAAAATGATTGTTCCTTTTTGGCTGAAATTTAGAGATTTTACAAAGGCATTGTGGACAGACAAATGCATAATTACAGATACACTTTTTTTACTCAATGCCCCAATACCAGATTGTATACCAAAGCCACAAATACATCTTTTATGGTCCATCTTGGCAATAGCAAGGAAAGTTATTACTTCAAATTGGAAAAGTAAAGTGACTGTCTCTTTTACTGAGTTTATACTATTGGCCAAGACAGTATGTAACAGAGAACTTGAAACTCTTAACTATAGAACAACAAGAATGACCCACAGAAAGTTATCTTGGTTGAAATTAAAAAAAAATATTAGACAAAATGTAATATGTTGAACAAAGCTGTGTTAGTTATGAGCATTTTGTATATAATTGTACATAGTTGAGTATCTAATGTCATGTTAATGAATCATTATCTGTATAATGTAATAATTTCTTGATCTATGAAAATCAATAAAACAGTGTAAAAAAACAGAGATTCTGAGTTTCCTATATCAGTATACAAGTATTTAGAGAAGAATTCCCTGTATTCTTGAAATGAGTATACTTGTTACTGCTTTCAAAATCTAATTTCTGAAGTACTGATAAAGATACATACAGAAACCAAAGACATCTACAAGCTGACATGATTTGTTAAGCATGACAGCAAAGTGGTCTGAACATAATGTCTAGAGCTGGTGTTATTAAGGAGTATTTACAAAAAGTTATGTTAAATTGGACATAGTTCTATGTTTACATTAATAATACAAAACAGAGTAAGATACTCTCTTGTTGGGGGCAGTGTATGCCAGCAGTTGGTGTTGGTAAAAATGATATTAAAACATGGTGGGTAATGTGAAGACATCCTGAGACATAAATGCTCTTTCTGTAAAGCAGTTATGACTATTACCTATATTTTCACAATTGCATTAATTTCATAAAAGTTGTGTGACTTACAGGTGAACAAATCATGCCACCTTATACAAAACATTAATGCTCATAATGTTATCACTATTTACCATCTATTGAAATATTGTGAAATAATTATATAACTTGCATAGACTCATCAATTTCACAACAGTATGCTATCACCTATTGTCATACCTTGTTGGAAAGCTCTTGAACAGGTGAACAATTCCCTCACTAATATCTTGGATCTATCTTACACACTTAAAGAGATTAAAACAACTGTGTTTGACTATAACAGTAGTATTTTTGGAAACAAAATTCAGTTTTCTTTCAAAAATATGCAGCAGAAAATCAGCATCTATAGAAAGACCTTAAATATTAACATCAGAGACTAGCCCATTGTCAACCAGTGAACTATAATATTTTACATGCTTGAAACTCAAACAATTTAATAGATATTATGAATCTAATGAAGCATATTTTCAGTAGTGGATTTTAGAGAAAATATTTCTGGAAGCAAATGGCTTCTTGGTTTAGATAAATTCAGGTAGCAAATGTGTTAATGAGTCTCTTGCTCTTCAAGGTTAAATGACCAAACTGCATGCTCTAAATGTACATAGAAGATTGAATATATGAATGACAGAAACTTTGGTTAGTGAAAGACTGAGACCTACACATGCAGCATAAAGAGCTTTAAGGGAAATGATATATGAAATGAAATAGTGGAAAAAGGGTTAAGAATAAGGGGTGGATTAAAGGGCAGGGTGCTAGAGGTTGAGGTGATAACTAGATGGGCCAAGCAAGACTAGTCTGTTTGTAAAGAGGAGAAGAAGAATGTGAGGTTATTCATGGTGTAGCATGTGATGTAGACATTCAATACTGAGCAGAAAGATGACAACAACCTCCAAGAAAGAACAGGATGGGAAATGGCCAACCAAGAAAAATGTGATGGTAAAGGGAACTTAAACCTAACAGGGATGGATGAGAAGAGACCACCTTCAAGTTTAGAAGGAGCATGTAATTGAGAAGGCCTTAGTATCACTTGGTATCCAGGAAATCAAAGAAACAGACACAAAGACACACATGCATGCCTTAATGAGCAAACATGCATGTGAAAAAGAAAAAAAAAATACATTTTGGAAATAGTTTCTGAAGGAAACTGGTGTGGCAGGACTAAAGGCACAATTATCAAGTAGTAGCAGCACTATTGCATTGTTTGTTCAGCAGGAGAAGAACTAAGATTGTATACTTCTGGAATACAACTAAATCATGATGAATTGCAAGTATGCAACTATAAGTGATACAAGGGGATGGTTCAGTTATAAATAAAAGTGACTGCATTAAAGAGATGACGAACAGAGTAAGCAAAAGGAAAAAAAACAATTGGCAATAGAACAAACCACTGCAGATAATAGGAAAAGTCTAGCAAATGATAAAAGAAAAGAGCTGATCATATATTCAATGGAAGGAAAAAAAGAGGAAAGCCAAGTAGAGGGTATAGGGAAATAATGAAAAATCATATTGTGTGATATAGCAGCAAGGATGTAAGAGGCTTTGGAAATGAAATAATGAACTGTAAAATATTAATTGATGTATTGTTATAAAGATAAATTAGATGTATAAAATAAAATATATATTTATGTAGGTATACTTATAAATGTAGGATGGCTAGGTCAGAAATTTGAAAGCAGTTTATAAGGGAGGATGAGTATAAAAAGTAAACTTTTTTGGGGGGAGAGGAGTAGAAGCCCCTGCACCCCCCCACATTCCCTGCTAACTATATATACCAACTCCAAAACTGCTCTACAATGGGGTAATGTCATATTCTCCATTCACCATTGTACCATGATCTCTCATATATATAAAGAAGGTACCTTTGATCAGCTTCTTTTCAGATTCGACAAGCTGACATTCAACAGTTTGTCTGTAACCGAGGTGACCAGGCTGTGATGAAAAGGTTGAAGATGAAATCTGGAATTAATTCTTTATGTCAGTGAAGGTACTGGGGCACATGTAGAAATCTGGTCAAAGAGAAGAAGTAAGATTAATTCTTTATGTCAGTGAAGGTACTGGGGCACATGTAGAAATCTGGTCAAAGAGAAGAAGTACTGAGAGAAAAGGTGATGTAAGAACTATCAGTCCTAAAACTACAAATGTCACAATAATCTGCTGGGCTTCATAAATGCTTTTAATGGTTTAATAGCACTAACTACAGGACTAATTGAGGAACTGTTTAGTTAGTCAAAGACAACAGGAATGAGTTTTCAAAACTGATGGAAGAAAAATAAATGCTACCTCATAAAGGTAGGCAGATTAAAGAATGACCCAGGAAAAGCAAGATCATTGAAGCAAACTTATTTAGCTGTGAAAAAAACTTTCAAGAGAGCTAGGCTGGAAGCTTAAATAGAAGACAACAGAATGTAGAATCAGAGCCAGTATGGTTCCATAAGTGTGGTCATATGAGACATATCTTCTGCAGCCTTACGCCTGAGTGCCTAGAGAAGCGATTATGGTGATTTTACATTTTAGCTTGCTGTTTGACTGTCTCTCTCACATAGCTACTGGAAAGCTCAGGTGGTTAAATAATGCAAAACAAATCAGCTCGAGGAGCTCACAGGACAGTAGTGGAATTTCTCTGAGAGTGGGTAAATACAGGGTACATTGTTAAGTGTAGCCATTGTTTTATGTCTGAATCAGACATCAGTGAAGAACTAAAGTTAAGCACAAGAAAGATACGGGTCATATTGCATGAAAGTACAGAAAGGGGCATAAAATGACTGGGGTACAGACAGAAAAATAGAAATTAGATCTCATTACCTGCAAGAGTAAGTAAGTATCAACATGTTGGTAGCAACAACTATGAGGCAATATGTCAGGAAGGAAAGAGCTTTGATAGAAACTGATAAGCAATGAGTATTAACCATTGAAACTACAAACCATCAACTGTCAGAAGTAGAATGCTAGAAACCTTGCTAGCTCCATTATAATATATGTATGTCTTCACTTGCTCTACCACTAATACAAGTTGAGAGGCTGCCAGCCCAGCTAGTGGAATTTTGTAAATAATTCTGTCATTTGTGACTATTACTGTGATTCGTATGCTTGTCTTACAAATGAAAGAATACTATATGTTATCTGGATATTAAACTACTTAAACTACTGGTGCAGAAGTGTGTATTGAACTGTATGTTATGTACTGAGCTTTAAGAATGTAACTACAGTGTACCCTGCTGGAAAAGATCAGAAATGTGTATAAACTATATGCCTGTGCATGTGTGTTTTCATAGCAGAAGTTGGAATATACAGAGTTAACTTGCAAACTGTGAGAAAATAAGTGAAGAAATTTATGATTGTGTTTATCTCAGCAAGAAGACAGGATGTTTACAGCTAGAATTTCTTTCTATTATCTGGAAACAGAAATAATTACAGGTTTCAAATGTAAAAGTGTTTAACTGTTTTACAACTTCCAGTTCTAGGTTAACTTCTGAGAGAGAAGTATTTTTCACAGAGAAATGGTAAATTCTGTTGGCATCTGTTAGCCTGGGAACTGAAGGTAAATGACTAATAGTGATGTCATCCAGTTGACATAGCAGTGATGTGTTGTATTAATTTAAGAACTATCTCTCAGAGAATGTCTGTGCATTTTGTGTTTGGTTTTGGACCTGGCAAGAACATCCACCCATCTGTATTTGCCTTACTAATAGTAAGTAACCAGGGTACAGTGATTTCTCTTAGAGATAGATAGGAATGTAGCAAGATTAGTTTAAATGTTTTCTGTATTTATGTGAGACTGTCCTGCAATGTTGTTTTAAAATATTTCCTGTGATTCTGAATTGTGTGTCACTGTGTTGAATTATTGAGTATTGCCTTGTTCTTTTGTTATTTATTCTTAAATATATTTAAACCTTTTAATTGTGGCTGATTTGTTTAGAGATATTCAAGCTCTTAGAGTACGTGCATATGTATGTGGTGATACTGTATGGGCCACTCCAATAGCTTTAGTCTTGGTCACACTTACCATTTGAATAATAGTAACATTACACAGTAAGATTGGGCACCCTTTGGTAAGGACTTTTATAATAGCCGATAAGTAGTGGTTGGTGGCAGTGATTAGTCTGGGGAGAAGGGGGTATAGCTAGTAAACCTGTGCCAGCCTTTCCCAGGAGTGTCTGTATGTTTGTATATAAATCAGATCTCAAAGTGTGTGTTAGCTACTTGGGCAGGGGCACGAAGCACTGGTTGGCAGAGAGGGTGCTGGAGGTTTTGGCTTGACCACTTGGCTGAGATCTTAACTCTATAGCTGTGGCAGTGAAGAGTCTTATTGAGGATCTGGAGAAAGAGGTAGAAACCAGCCCAGACTGTCTGTGATCTCTGTGTGCTCTTAAGGGAAATTGTACTGTATTGTGTGTGTGTATAATTGTCATCCTCCCAATGTGAACATCCCTCACTGGTGCTAGTGGTGAGGACTGAGGCTCCTTGATTACTGGGCCAGTGCAGGGGTGTCACATATTAATTGTTTGGCAGTGGTGGGATAGCCAGATCACATATTAATTGAGCAATAGGAAAGCAGAACAACAGTACATATGAATGACGGGAAAAAAAAAGAAATAGCAAAAGACAAGGTAAGACATTGACAAGGAACAACTGGAAGGGACTGAGACTTGAAACTAGATATAGGTACAGTGTAAGGTGTAGCACTATGCAGGTATTAACTGGTTAACTGTGGTGAGATAGCCACATCACATATTAATTGTCTTGTAGTGGTGTGTATATTGAATTCCTGTAGCCTGTGTATAGTGGTCACCGAAGGTGTTTGTACTCTCAATCAGCCATGCAGCAAACATTCAGAGTTCATATCATAATTGTTTTATTTTTTTTTTGTTAGCTTAGTTAGTTAGGGAGAGCAGGCAAGCATGTCAGTAGAGGGGTATGGCAAGCTGACAAGGAGCCAGTTGACTGAGATGTGCTAGGTTAAAGGACTGTCGCATGCCAGCTTAACTAAAGCAGACATGATTGCAGCTTTAGTCACAGCTGCATCACAGAATAGCAACCAGGAGGACAATCAGGCACAACTCTCAGAAAATGGACAGCTCAACCTTTCCACAGAGGACATAAAAATCCACCTGGAGTTAAAAAGGCTTGATTTGAAAGCCAAGCGTCTGGAGTAGAAGCAGCAGAGAGACTGAGACATCTGGATGCTGAGGAGAATGAGAGGCAGAGGCAACATGAAAAGGAGATGCTGACTCTTTGCCAGAGTCATGGAGGTAATGGGGAAGGTAGTAATCAAACCCCAGAAGTAACAAAGGTCAGTAAATTTCTTCCACAATTTACAGAGGGGGATAATTTTGATAGTTTCATTCATATGTTTGAAAGGGTATGTAAATAGTATAATGTTGCCCAAGGGCACTGGATATGGTTCCTGACCCCCTTACTCCATGGTAAAGCTGTAACTGTTATTTTCAAATTGTCTGATACTGACTGTTTAAATTATAATGTTGTAAAGGGTTTACTATCGAAACACCGAATTGTAGGCTGTCAATAGTTAAATGGTTGAAGTGTCCTGTTTGCCAACCTTTAAAGTCGAATAGTAGATACTCAAATGGTATAATTTTGAATTGGAGAAGAAATTCATCCAAATGCAATTCGACAATCTGTAAGTGACGATAATGCCGGTCGCACATCTGCTGACGTGTCAGTCTTTGAAATAGTGTGAATGCATTTTAGCGGTATTGCAAGGAGGAAAAAGCAATACCAAGTCTTTTATAGGAACCGTTACACTCATAACTATGCAGTGCGTCTCAGAGGTAATGAAAGATGGTGCAGTGTGTTAACTTGCAATTCAAATGGTCTTTGAAAAAGTTAAAGTTACTGTATTTATGTGGACGACATTCTATAATTATTTCTGGCATTTTGCATTACACCTGCTAGTAGCAGTTTAGTTGTTTGTTGTTGCATATCTGCAGTGATTATATTTAATTTCTGGAAATACTGATTGCTAAGATGAAAGGTTATTGTCATTGCATACAACTGGTGAATTTTGTTACTATATGATGTATATATACACATGAACGACTGTGGTATACAGTCATTGAAAACAATTGTATGTGGAAATATGTGGACTAGTAGTAGTGGTGACACACTTTTAAATTATAGTTTGCAGTATATGTGTTCTTTTGGCAGGTTAATGACATAGCTGATGAGAGTAATGGTCCAGGAAGATTAAATGGTGTATAAAATACTGTCAGTTCACAGAAAGGAAGGAAAATGCTGCTAATTGAAGGCTATGTGTATTATTTAGAGAAGCAGGCTGGTGATAGAAAATATTGGTGTTGTTCTCTAAAGCAAAAGGAGAAGTGTAAGGGCAGATGTATCACGGAGGGAGGTAGTGAAGGGGAAATATTGCAGAAAACCACCTCCCACTTTCATGCACCTGACCTTGTTAAACCTGGCTGTATTACGGTGAAAGAAACAATAAAAAGGAGAGCTGAACAAACTACGGAGGACCCTTGCAGGGTTGTTTCAGAAGTTCTGGCTACTACATCAATGGATGTCACTGTTGATCTACCAGACACCACTGCATTGAAACAAATTGTTGTTAGATCAAGAAACAAAGGCAAAGAAGCTGCATTTCAGGATTTTACAAATTTAAGAAATCTATCTGCTGACATGTTACCATTAAAAGTGGTAGTTTTGTAATTACACATGACAGGGATGAGGGACAAAGTCACTGAATAGTTGTGAACCCATGGTGGGCAGCCCAGACTGCCCCAACAGAGTCAGCAAGTAGCAGAGGAAGCAAGTAGTCCAGGTACACATCCAGGACCTAGGGTTAAATGTTTTAATTGCAACCAGTAGGGCCATGTAGCATATAAATGTCCGTGGAGGCAAAGTGGGGAACAAAAGGTGGGATTGCCAGTAAGTGGGAATGACAAAATGCCAACAGTAGGTTGTCTTAAGACAACAAGGGTACCAAACTACCACAAGAGGTTCTATCCTATCTTAATGAATGGGAAAGAGGCCATGGCTAAGAGAGACATAGTCTCTCACATAACCATTGAGAAGCCTGCAATGGTTATAGAGGAGTACCACTTGCTTGGGCAGTCTACTCCAGTCAGAGCTTTAGGAAGGACCCCATTCCAAATACCTTTGGCTAGGGTTCACCTTGACTGGGAGAGTGGAAAAGGAAGCCAGCAAGTAGGTGTGTTTGAGGATATCCCTGCAGATGTACTTATAGGGAATGATTTTGATAATGCAGTACCATGTGTGCATGCAGTTACATACAGTCAGGCTTGGAGACAAACGTGTGGGTCTAGTTGCCTGGGGGAGACCCAGACCGACTGTACATTTGCAGCCAGGACTGGTGAGGTGGTTACTTCAGTGAGAGGGCTACCCTGTAGCGTGATACTGAAGGTGAGCCACATCTGCTTATAGGTACTGATGTTCCCTTGGACAGAGTGACTGCAAAGGCAGAGGTGAGTAGTAGTACTCAGGCTGACAGTGAGGCATTGCTGACAGAGGATGCCAGATGTCCTGTGGAAGGGGAGCTGGAAAGGGCTACAAAGAGAGAGTTGAGACAGGCTCAGCTCTCAGACCCTACATTACAAGGCCTGAGGGAAGTAACTAGTGAGACACCTGATTCTCATGGTATGGGAGAATCTGTGTACTGGGACAAAGGGTTACTGTATAGAGAGTGTACCCCTAAGAGAGGGCTAGAGGATGAGAGAATATAGCAGTTGGTAGTGTCCAGAGCCTACCACCTGGTACTTCTACCATAGCCCATGATATTCTCTTTGCAGGTCATATGGGCATAAAATGTACAAAGAGACATATCATGTAGAACTTCTATTGGCCTGGGATTTCCAGAGAAGTAACAGGGTACTGCAGGACCTGTCAGCAGTGCCAAAAGGTAGGCAAGGCATGAGACAAGATGACAGCTCCTTTGATACCTTTACCTGTGATTGAGGAACCATTTCAGAGGGTAGCTATGGATACTGTGGGGCCTCTGAGTACCCCAAGTTCCACAGGGAAAATATATATCCTAGTGGTAGTAGATTATGCTACCAGATACCCAGAGGCAGTGGCTCTGTCCTCCATTGAGTTAGAAAAGGTGGCAAATGCTTTGTTAGAGATTTTCAGCAGGGTAGGCTTCCCCCAAAAAAATACTGACTGACAGAGGTGCCAATTTCATGTCAGACCTGCTGGCTTGTATGTGGAAGTACTGTGGAGTGAAACAACTAAAGACCAATCCCTACCATTCCCAGACTAATGGTCTTGTTGAGAGGTTAAACTCTACACTCAAGACCATGCTACAGGGATTTGCAGTCCAGTTTAAGAGGGAGTGGGGCAGATATTTGCCCCATATGTTGTTTGCTTACAGAGAGATTCCCCAGGAATCCACAGGATTTCATCGTTTGAGTTTCTGTATTGGCATAGGGTGAGGGGACCTCTAGATTTAATTTGAGATGAGTGGGAGGGTGAGTGTTAATCACACAAGGAGTCTGTTGGGGCATGTGTCCTAAACCTCAGGACAAGGCTCAAGAAACTCATGGTCCTGGCCCAGGAGAACTTGGCAGAAGGCTGATGGTAGAAAACAATCTCATATGACAGGAATGCTCACACTAGAGCATATGCTGTAGGGCAGCAGGTAATGGTTCTCATTTCTGTCAGACACAACATGCTGAACACAGCCTGGGAGGAAACTTAGAAGGTGGTAAGGAAGGTCAGTGATGTTAACTACATGGTAGAAATGCTAGGCAGGAGGCCGAGGCACACATTCTACCATAGTAACATGATGAAACCTTACCATGATAAGGAGGTCCTTGTGTTGAGTATTTGCAGTGGATTGCAGGAGGAGTCTGAGGACAATCTGGTAACTAATCTCCTCAGTGAGGCTTGGACTGACACCTCAGTGGAAGGGGCAGCAATGTCCCAGCAGCTATCCCCTACACAGTTTGAGAAATCTGAGCAGTGTTACAAAAGTTTGGGGACATGTTCACCTGGAAACCAGGGTGCACCCACCTGGTGCAGCACCATGTGGATACAGGATCCCAAAGACCTATTAGGCAGGCCCCTTATAGGGTGCCTGGGTGAGTCAAACAGACTTTGAGGGAGGAGATACAGGACATGTTGAAGCTAGGGGTAATTCAAGAGTCTAGCAGTCCTTGGGCCTCCCCTGTGGTGCTGGTACCAAAGAAGGATGACAGCACCAGGTTCTGTGTGGACTACAGGAAACTAAATAGTCACACAGAGTCAGATGCTTACCCCATGTCTAGGACAGATGAGGCCCTAGAGCAGATTTGTGGGGCTAAGTATCTTACCACCATTGATCTTACCAAGGGTTATGGGCAGGTGCCCTTAACTCCCAGTGCTCGAGAGAGGTCAGCCTTTGTGATTACTTTTGGGTTCTATGAGTTCAGAAAGATGCCCTTAGGGATGAAAAATGCACCAGTGAATTTACAGAGGCTGGTAGATCATATCCTAGCAGGAGCAGGAGATTTTTCCCTTGCTTACCTAGATGATATTGCCATCTACAGCCATTCCTGGCAAGAGCACCTTCAGTATGTCAGGGAGGTGCTGGGCAGATGACAGAGGGCAGCATTGACCATTAAGCCCAGTAAATGTCAGGTGGGTATGGCAGAGGTTTTCTACCTGGTACCTAGACTGGGGAGTGTTAAGATCAGGCCAGAACCTGCCAAAGTGGAAGCCATTCAGGCATGGTCTGCCCCTGTTACCAAAAATCAGGTGAGGGCATTTTTAGGGACAGCAGGGTACGACAGAAAGTTTGTCTCGAGTTATAGTACCATAGCTGCTCCCCTCACAGTCCTAATAAGGAAAAACAGGCCAGATAAGGTAGTGTGGAACTCAGCATGTGAGCAGGCATTCCAGAAGCTTAAAGGAGCTTTGGGAGGACCCCCTTTGTTTGCCAGTCCAGATTAAAGCAAATAATTTGTTGTGCAGGTGGATGCTTCAAACCATGGGGTGGGGGCTGTACTTAGCCAGATTTCTTCAGAGGGAGAAGAGCACCCAGTAGTTTATCTCAGCCATAGGCTGCAACCCAGGGAGGAATGCTATGCAGCTATAGAAAAGGAATGCCTAGCCATAGTGTGGGCACTGCAGAAACTTCAGCCTTATCTGTATGGAACAAAATTCACTGTAGTCACAGATCACAATCCCTTAACATGGCTACATCGAGCCAGCCATCAAAATGCCAAGTTACTAAGGTGGAGCCTAAGATTGCAAGCATATGACAGTGCAACACCACATTGGGGTTAACAATGCCAACACTGATGGGGTCTCAAGACAGGGAACGGGGTAAGGTATTCCCAAATAGGCTCAACCCTCGCAAGCAATGTTTCTCAAGGGTCACTTGAAAAACTAGCTTGAGTTTTGGGGGGGGGTAGAATTGTTGGGCTGCCAGCCCATCTAGCTGAAATCCTCTAACTAATTCTATGTCATTTGTGAATATTAATATGATTCATATGCTTGTTTTACAAATGTAAGAAAACTATATGTTATGTAGATATTAAACTACTGGTGCAGAAGTGTGTGATGAACTGTATGTAATGTACTGAGCTTCAAGAATGTAACCACAGTGTACCCTGCTGGAAAAGAGCAGAAATGTGTATAAGCTATATGTCTGTGTAAATGTGTTTTCATAGTAGAAGTTGGAACATACAGAGTTAACTTGCAAACTCTGAGAAAATAAGTGAAGATCTTTATGATTATGTTTATCTCAGCAAGAAGACAGGATGTCTACAGCTAGAAGTTATTTATATGGTATGGAAACAGAAATAATTAATGTTTTCAAATGTAAACATGTTTAACTATTTTTCAACTTGCAGTTCTAGACAAACTTTTGAAAGAAAAGTATTTTTCACAGAGAAATGTTAAATTCTGTTGGTATCTGTCAGCCTGGGAACTGAAGGCAAGTGACAGATAGTGATGTCATCCAGTTGACACAAAACCAAGTCCAGGAGGATGAGGTGCCCAAAACAAAACCAATAAACAGGAAAGAAGTACCAGCAAGCCGTAACCACCTTAAAACATTTAATGTGTTCTACAGCAAGCAAAGCACAACACACCACACAATGATAATGCTGAAACTACTACCAGTTTGTTTTCGTCTCCAACTTCATCAGAAAAATGCTGGCAATCCAAACCCCTCCCATTTATACCTTTGCACACAGCCAAAACTTAAAAGCATGTGACATTCAATTCAGTTTTAACCGTTTCCTAAACATACCTTAAGAACAAGCATAATAAATACAACTTTCTCCTGTTTAAAACACTTTTAAATATCTAAAAACACACTTTCAAAACCTGTTATAAATAAACAGATGGATGTAAAAATGAATGTATGTTAAAAATAAATAAATTAATGTAAAAAAAATCAAGTAAAATCAATCTTGTTGAACAATATTTCAAACCACGTGTGAAATTCATAACTTCGCTGCTCTTAATTTTAAAACCAGGGCTAGGGAGACCATGTCATTCAAACCCGGCCACCTATTGGCTTCTAATACCAGTTGCCAGTAAACCTCTCTATATTCCAACATGGTCCCCAAGAACCACCCCTACCATCCATTACCACTTCATCTAATACAAAAAAGTGTAAGAAGCACCTTCACAGCTCAAAGTGTGTTTATATAATATGTTTCTGTTGTTATCCCTCCTAATGTCATAAAGGTGTTCATTTATGTTTTATGTAGATTTATGTTTTAGTGTCTTAATGGAATTAGTATTAAACAACAATTTTCTCTATTTTGAAGGGGAATTTTTTCGACAGTTAAAGGGAGTTTCCACGTGTGCCCCCACTTATGCAAACCTAGTGATGGCTTGGTGGGAGCAAATGTATGCATGTATTTAATTCAGTATTTAAGGGTTGTTGGGCACTATACAAACATTTCCTTGATGATATCTGTATATTTTGGACAGATAATGAGGAGAAATTTATGGACTTCTTTGAATACATTTCCAACAGTACTGATTTTTATTAGATTAACATACAAGATAGGTTATGACAGTATTGACTTTTTGGACGTCCATATTAGGAAGAGTAGTAATGGGTTTGAATCAAAAGTACACAGGAAGGAGACATTGTAATTCATCTTTGCACTTTTCTAGTGCCCACTCATAATCCCAAAAGAAAGGAATAGTGAAGGGTCAATATGTACGTGATATTCGAATGACCTCTGATGACAATGATTTTTTGGCTGAGGGTGACCTACTAAAAGTTATGTTTTTAGAAAGAGGATACCCAGAGACCTTGATTAAGGAAATCCAGGAAGAAATATTGCAGAATAGGCAGGACAGATTTACACCAATTTTACATTCTGGTGATACAGGAATAAAAGAAAGGGTAACAAGCAATGGGGACAGCAACGCCTATGAGAATGCCTTTATCATGGATTTTAGTGGTGATGCGCAGGTCATTAGAGACATTGTCCAGAGGGAATGGAACAGATTTGCCAAGCTCTCTGATTTTAATTTAAAATTTGATGTTCCATTAAAATTCATCTTCAGAAAAGGTAGATGTATTAAGAAACTTATGGAAAATAAACTTGGGGGAAACTTAATAAGAAAAGTGGGTACCTTCAAGTGTGGAGCAACCAACAATGCCCTTTTATAGCTGATACTTCTGAAATTACTGTCAGTAACAGGAATACACATTACCTCTAAATCCTATTTTAATTGTGAAAGTAAGGGACTTGTTTACACTGCAACCTGTAAGAAATGTAAAGCGTTTTACATAGGTAAGATGGAAAGGTGTTTAAAGAAAAGAATATATGAACACCTTTACGACATTAGGAGGGGTAACAACAGAAAAGCATTATATAAACACACTTTGAGCTGTGAAGGTGCTTCTTACACTTTTTTTTGTATTAGATGAAGTGGTAATGGATGGTAGGGGTGATTCTTGGGAAACCATGTTGGAATATAGAGAGGTTTACTGACAACTAGTATTAGAAGCCAATAGGTGGCCGGGTTTGAACAACATGGTCTCCCTAGCCCCAGTTTAAAAATTAAGAGCAGCGAAGTTATGAATTTCACACACATAGCTTGAAATATTGTTCAACAAGATTGATTTTACTTGATTTTTTTAACATTCATTTATTCATTTTTAAAATGCATTCCTTTTTGCATCCATCTGTTTATTTACAACACGTTTTGAAAGTGTGTTTTTAGATATTTAAGTGTTTTAAACAGGGGAAAGTTGTATTTATTATGCTTGTTCTTAAGGTATGTTTAGGAAAGGGTTAAAATTGAATTCAATGTCACAGGATTTTAAGTTTTGGCAGTGTGCAAAGGTACGAATGGAAGGGGTTTGGATAGTCAGCATTTTTCTGATGAAGTTGGAGACGAAAACGAACTGGTAGTAGTTTCAGCATTATCATTGTGTGCTGTGTTGTGCTTTGCTTGCTGTGGAACACATTAACTGTTTTAAGGTGGTTATGGCTTGCTGGTGCTTTTTTCCTGTTTAATGTTATCTAGTTGACCCAACAGTAATGTGTTTTTATTAATTTAAGAGCTATCTCTCAGAGAAAGTCTGTGCATTTTGTGTTTGGTTTTGGACCTGGCAGGAACATACACTCATCTGCATTTGCCTTGCTAATAGTAAGTAACCAGGGTACAGTGATTTGTCTTAGAGATAGATATAAATGTAGTAAGATTTGTTTAGATGTTTACTGTATTTATGTGAGACTGTCCTGCATTGTTGTTTTAAAATATTTCCTGTGATTCTGAACTCTGTCACTATGTTGCGTTATTGAGTAGTGTCTTGTTCTTTTATTATTTATTATTAAATATATTTAAACCTTTTAATTGTGGCTGGTTTGTTTAGAGATGAGTACTTGCATATGTATTTGGTGACACTGTATGGGCCACTCCAATAGCCTTAGTCTTGGTCACGCTTACCATTTAGATAATAATAACATTATGCAGTAATACTGGGCACCCTTTGATAAGGGCCTCTATAGTAGCTGATACGTAGTGGTTGTTGGCAATGATAACTACCTTATAGTTGGGCAGAAGGGGGCGTAGCTAGTAAACCTGTGCCAGCCTTTCTCAGGAGTGTCTGTGTGTTTGTATATAAATCAAACCTCAAAGTGTGTGTGTCAGCTACTTGGGCAGGGACACAAAGTACTGGCTGGACAGAGAGAGTGTTGGAGGTTTTGGCTTGACCACTCAGCTGAGGTCTCAACCTTATAGTTGTGCCAGTGGGGAGTCTTATTGGGGATATGAAGAAAGAGGTAGAAACCAGCCCCAGACTGACTGTGGTCTCTGTGTTCTCTTAAGGGAAATTGTACTGTACTGTGTGTGTATATTTGTCATCCTTCCAATGTGCACGTCCCTCACTGGTGCTAGTGGTGAGGATTGAGGGTCCTTGATTACTGGGCCAGTGCAGGGGCGTCACACAAGTATTTGCTCATATTACATTCTTGAGCTAAACAATTGATAGTCAGTTGAAATTTGACAAACATGCTGTGTGTCTTTTCTTTAGAAACAAAGTAAATTTAGTCAGACTAAACAGAGCCAAACTTTTCTTCCCTGCCACCTCCCCTATCTCCTCTTCTTTCTTACTAGGTAATGTGACGGTCATATAATGTAATTTGTTTCTGCTTTACTCACCCATCTTTTCTAATTTCTCAACTACAATATTTCCCTGCTAACTGTAGCTTGAAGTCATATTCAGTTGCTATACAAGTTATAGTCTTTTCCTGCAATTTTTATCTACTCAGTGTATGTCAGACAGCCATCGGTTATACAGTTATTAGGCCACTATTCATACTCTTGGGTTTCACATTTTTTTGTAGTGGTAATCCACGAAGAGTTATGCTAAGTGGTTATGTAAATTAGGTATATCAGAATGATTAAGAAAATGTGGAGTTGTTTTGTTAAGTATGCCTTCCTATTGCAAACGCCTGACATGCTTAATCATAACAGACGAGGGGCAGCTAATATTCAGATAACTGGCATTATAGGTTTGTGTATTAGGAGGCTTCATAGAGATTAACCTAAAATGACCGCATTTGGGTATTAAATGTGTAAATGGCCCTGAACTTTTGCCAGTAAGCAGCAATTTACCATAAGAATACAGGGGAAGGTAAAAGTGTAGTATGTACTGCCATACATTTTAAAACGAGGTATAATTACTGAACTTACTTAAAGAGACATTTTATTGTATTTTAGTGCTTTTGTTTAGATTGACATACTACTGAAGGGGATGATGGGTGAAATGAATCATTATGGTGTCAGTGAAGTGCTTGTGCAAATATGTACAAACTACTGAAAGGGTCATGGGGAAATGTTTCATTTTGGAGTCAGTGAAGTGCTTGTGCCAGCTGGGACAGAATACTGAATGGGTCATTCTGGTAAATGCTTCATTTTGATGTGAAGTACATGTGTATATGTGGACAAACTACTGAAGGGATCATGGGGGAATGTTTCGTTTTGGTGCTTGTACATACTTGGACATATTACTTAATGGATGGCTTAGGGAAATGTTTCATTGCATACTTGGACATATTGCTGAAGGGGTTGCTGGGAGAAATGTTATATTTTGGTGTTTATGCATAGTCGGTCAAACTACTAAAGGGATTGCATGTGGAAATGTTTCATTTTGATACTTGTGCATACTTGGACAAACTACTGACCTAATTTCCTGGGGAAATGCTTAATTTTGGTTTGTGTGCATACTTGGTGGAACTACTGAAGGGATTGCTTGTGGACATGCTTCATTTTGGTGTATGTGCATACTGGGTGAAACTTATAAAGGGATCTCTTGGGGAAGTGTTTCATTTTGGTGCCTGCGCATACTTGGACATACTACTAAAAGCATACACTGCAGAAATGTTTCATTTTGGCACCTGTGCATACTTAGTCAAATGACTGAAGAGATTACTGAGGGAATGGCTTAATTTTGTGTACTTGTGCAAACTTGGTCAAACTACTGAAGGGATCACTTGGGGAAATGCTTCATTTTGGTGCTTGTACTTTCTTAGTCAAACTGATGAAGAGATCACTGGGGGAACTGTTTCAGTTTTGAGACTGTATATACTTGGACATACTACTGAAGAGATCGCTGGGAAAAATGTTTCATTTTCATAATTGTGTATACTTGGACATACTACTGAAAGGATCTCTGGAGGAAATGTTTAATCTTGGTGCTTCTGCATACTTGGTCAAACTACTGCAAGGATCACTGAGGGGAGGGTCAAACTAGTGCAGGGATCACTCGGAGGAATGTTTAATTTTGGTGTTTGTTGCATACTTGGACATACTACTGAAGGGATCACTGGTGGAAATGTTTCATTTTGGTGCTTGTGCACACTTGGCCATACTATTGAAGAGATTGTAGGGGGAAATGTTTCATTCTCATGATTGTGCATACTTGGATGTACTACTGAAGTTATCACTTGAGAAAATGTTTCATTTTGGTGTTTCTGCATATTTGGTGAAGGGATTGCTTGGGGAAATGTTTCATGCTGGTACTTGTACATACTTGGTCAAACCTCTGAAGGGATCAATGGAGGAAATGCTTTATTTTGGTGCTTGCACATATTTGTTGAATTACTGAATGGATCACTTGGGGAAATGTATCATTTTGATGCTTGGGCATACTGTGTGAAACTACTGAAGGCATTGCTAGGCTAATATTTAATTTTAGTGTCAGTGAAGTGCTTGTGCATACATGGTCTGACTGAAGAAGAAATCACTCGGCAAAATAATTTATTTAGTATAATTTTAGCACTTATGCATATATAGACAAACTACTGAAAGAGTTCATGGACTACAACTCAGATATCAAAGGTGAAACATTGCTTTTAACAACAAATGTGCATACCGTGCTGATATTGGGCTATGAATTGAAGGAACACCTTATTAGCATAAACTGCTTTACAAAATGTCTTATTTGCATATCATTATACATAAGGCACTTTGCATTAGTGTAAATGACATCTATGAATCTCACCTTTGCTATGCCCATTTGCAAACATCAGGGATACCCCTATCGCATTTATGCAAAATTCTATGAACACCAACCTTAGTGTTTTCAAACAACCATTAATTGTAAAATACTTAGTGCTTTCCCTTGTTTCTTCTTTCTACAAGATGTATCCTTTTCTCAACAATCAGCAAAAAATGTACTGTGATTTTGAAATATTGTATTCTTTTTATCTAGAATCTTGTTGTTTGGGCATCTGCTGCATGTGCTTGTTATCTGCATTTAAAAGCTATATTTTAACTTATTTCATCATTGTAGAGTTAGGTGTCTGCTTATGGCATCTATTTATTTTGTATGTGTGAATTTATATTGTATTACTTTACATATATTATTGTACTGATATTTTCTTTGAAGAAATCTTTTCCCTGAGACTGCACTGAATGTTTGCTTCTCAGATGAACCCCTTTTCATAAATGTAAGCAAATAACATAATAAGGTTATCATACTTACATGTAATAAAAACAGGTACGCCTAGTTACATGCACAGTTTTATAGCGAAAGCTGCAATGGATTTCATTCTTAGAAGTTGAGGAATGAACTGAGTAGACCTGTGGAACTAACAGGCAGCACTAAAGGGAATTATTTGCAGAGTAGCTCTAAATGCAAGTAAACCACAGTGCAGAACCTTCACCCTTGATTGCTCCATCATTGTGAAAATGGCTGAAGAGTGCCCAAGATGCAAGTTAGTTCTTTGCTGTCCTTCATCCTTTTTATTGCTTTTGATGTAACAGGTCCTCAGTAACTGCCTATCTTTATAACAAACTTTTTTTGGATTATGCCCATGCTTATTTCTCGAATTTGAATGCTTGTAGAGAATTGTAGAGTATAAATGAGAATTCTTGTTTGTTGATAAGATGTAAAATAGATCATGAAATATGTTAATTTATGATGAGTCAAACTGCTACCTTGGAAGTTAATTTTAGGGTCAACTTTGCAAATAGGCTCCACTGCCTATTTCTTTACCAAATAATAAATCATGGTGGTTGTATTTATATCTGGCTAACTTTATTCATGTTCACCCACCTATTGCATTATTGTACAGACTGATTAGATCACAGATAACCATGATGTTTTCATATAAAAAGTGTAAACTGTTGGACAGAACTGTGATATTAACAAAGTTTAACAGCAGACGGATCTGTTAATATTATCCAAATAAAGTTGCAATTATTTTTGCTCTAACTGTATATGCATAATCTGTCTTCTCTACATAGCTCCATGGTTCACTAGTTTATTAGGTTCAACACTTAAGCAGCCGTCCATTATCATCTCTATCTACCACCTGTAGTCTTTATTCTTTTTTCATGAATTTTCTACCTGCACCTTTCTTTAGTTTTATAATATATTTCTCTTTCTGTCAGGTCTGATGTTTTTCATACTTTTTTCTCATTCCTACTATTCTCTCCCTGCCTTTGTTCTTTCTTTTTTAGGATACCTATCTACCAATGAACATCAGACCTCCAACGCTGTCAACCTACTGACCCATTCATTCTTCTCAGGGTTTAAGACCCTTCCTGCCCATTAATTCCCCTTGGGCACTTTTAGTGGTTCCATCAACAACCATGGACTGTTTGTTTTCACATCTAACCAGCCTCCTCCTGATTGTAATAACTTGGACAATAGCTTGAACCACTTGTGATGCATGCATGCTTCCACACATATATGCCTAGTAAGTGGCACACAATCTAATACAAATGCAATAATCTGAGACCCTTGCTGGGTCAAACCATGTCCCTTCCCTCACTCTCAACCTTCAAGTTTTCTGAAACAATAATTGCCACTCTTCTCCAACCTTCCCCATGCTAGCTGTTGCTACGGCTTAGGAGATTATTTGACCGCAGGTCATCAGTGCAAAGTCAGGCCTTCTTCCTTCTTTGGCAGTGGAGCTGGCATTCATTTGAGCTGTTTCTTTGTGAAACTATAAATAACGCCTGCATTTGTATCTATGTGCCACTCTCTAGCAAGTAGTCTCTCCCTTCTAAGATTGTTATACAGTAAAGCAGTTCTGAAACACTGTCAATGTATATCTCAAGATTCCTCTTAAACATTAAACAAAGGTATCCCTGTGCTTTGCCTAATGCTCAACAAGAGGATCAAAAAACACTACTCCCCATTAACAAAATGCATAAAGGAAGTGTACTAACACAGTATTTGGGCTGTGGCATAACATGTCACTTCTATTCAGGCATCCCAAAAATGGGTCCAAAATAGAATTTATGCTCAAACAGTAACAAAAGTGAAGCATTACATTAACCCATAGCACAGCATTATCCAAGTGTGTTTACTAAAGAAACAAATACCGCCAATTTAAACCATGTTATATGTTGTTAACTATAATTTTTCATCATACAATGACAGGCATAATCAACGCAGGATATACATTGATTTGTTTCAGTCATTTAACACTGATAAATTATGCATAGATGAAGGAAACAGTCGCATGCTGATGTGTTCTAATTTCTGTATAGATTAACAATCAAAAATTCATGCATACTGGGTACACACACAAATCTAGGCATGCTCTCTCTTCAGCAAAAGTTGTATTGAGTTTTTGTAGACTCTGGCCATGTAGAATGAATTAAGTTCATGGAAGGGAGAATTTACATATAAGCTCTAAGTAAATGCAATGCCCAGCCTAGTTCTATGGTGCAGAGGATTGCAGCCTGTTTGATAAGTGGCACAAGTACTGCAGGAGGAAGGCAGGGAAGGAGATGAAAGAAGGGGTGAGGCCTACTCACCTCTCATACTGGAAGTACTGGACACTCGGAGTACAAAGGGAAGTCTAATTTCTTAGATGTAGACCAGAGAAACCATTTCCCATAAATGAGGGAAGGGGGCAGGAATGATTGCTGACAATGCCCCTTGTGGAAGTGAGGGAGTGCAGACAGACTACTGCAAATACCACCCAGGTTCCACAAGCTAGATGTCTTCAGGTAATATAATGTAAACCACCCATATAACAGCTGTGTAAATCATAGCTCCTCAGGAGTGATTGACCTTCATCATTCCAGTGAAGGGGAACAGATAGGCTATTTGAATAGGATGGGGCTAATGGTTGGCAGGCAGCTGAGGCAAGGAATGTAAAAAAAAGCAAGTCCAATGTACAGTTCATGGTCTGCATCATTGCCTGCTATCGCAGAATGAAAATGGCTAATGAGACTTTCCTACCCGCTAAATATAATTTTCAGCTGAAATGAAGCCCACTTTCCTACATTTTCATAAGGAA
This sequence comes from Protopterus annectens, assembly GCF_019279795.1. Taxonomy (NCBI): domain Eukaryota; kingdom Metazoa; phylum Chordata; order Ceratodontiformes; family Protopteridae; genus Protopterus; species Protopterus annectens. Next base: position 1,270,305,882 of record NC_056729.1, on the reverse strand, counting down.
TTATATATGTTTAAATGTGTTATTGTTTAGCAGAAGGATGCAGAATATCATGTAATATAATTATTTCTAGAAGCAGTAAGAGTAAATACCTCATAGAAGCTAAATGTGCATCCCCAGTGTCTGAAACTTTTCATGAGTATCCTGTTGAATATCCAAGTGCTAAGGGGTGACAGAAGCCAAAAAGAATTATATCTGTACATATATGTGCTTTGAAGTGTGATAGGGCAATCTGCAGTTAAATAATCTACTCATCTACAGCCACAAGGAATACTCTCACTAAAAGACTATCTGTGTGAAACTTTGGATCTAGAAATTCAAATTTTCCTCTCTAAGCAAATAAACATTGCCATATTCAGAATTTGTGAACTAAAATGAACTAGAATGGGTCATTTTGCATCAGATAATCATCAGATTTTCTGCTGTGGTCATGAAATGGAACAGCCTTCAGAGTTAATAAAAGTATGCCAAATTAGCACTTTGTTACAATCTGAAAAGGATAGAATGACCCTAAAAGGCAGACCATTCAATATTACAGTGATACAAGTTTATACTCCCAACTACAAATGACACAGATAAAGCAGTTGACCAGTTTAATGAGGATCTAAAATAACCATTGGAAATAATACCAAAAAAGTTACAATGATCATACTTGACTGGAATGTTAAAGTTTGTAGTCATCAAAGTACAACTGTAATAATGAGCAGTTTTGGCCTTGGGGTGCAAAATGCAGTGGGACATAGACTTATAGAATTCTGAAATGATAATCACTAATCATAACAAACAGCATCATTCAGCACACTAAGAGATGGCCTTACACATGGCTATCATCAGATGGTCAGTACTGATATCAAACTGGCTATATACTTTGCAGTCAGAGCTGAAGGAGTTCCATGCAGTAAGAAAAAAAACACAACCTGGCTATGACTGTATCTCACACTATTGGGTTCTTATTGCAAATGTTAGAATTAAATAACAGAAATACAAGAAAAACATCTAGGCCAGTTAGATATCAGCTCAAAAATATTCCCAGTGAATATACAGGAGATGAAGAACAGATTTAAGGGATTAAACCTGGCAGATATATTAAATGAAGAACTATGAACTGAACTTTGAGATGTTGTACAGTTGGTGGCATCAAACATATTGCAAAAAATATAAAGAATGCAAAATGCAGTTACTGGTGCCTTTAGAATTGCTCAAAGAAATGGGGGAAGTGAAAGTCAATGAAGAGAGGAAATATATGTCAAACTGAATATAACGTTTCAGAGAATGGCAAGAATAGACAAGTATTCAAATTTAAATTACCAGGCAAGAAATGAACAAAACCAAGATTAAGGGAGGTGCAAGGATCAGTTCACCAAGACTGGTGATTTAAGGGAATCTTCCTGGTAAAACGGGCATGAAAAAACACAAGATGGAAGGTACCTACCATCAGAAGAGGATATCAAGAAGAGGCGGCATGAGTATACAGAAGAACTACTTATGAATTAGCCTAATATCATTGATTCTTATAATGATGTGCTCTGCAACCTATAACCATACATGCTGGAAAGTCAAGTTAAATGGATCTAAGAAATACATGCTAAGCACAAAGCTGCGAGACATGATGAAATTCAGCCTGAAGTATTTAAAATCTTGCAAAATGATGCTATTGCCATGTTACTTAGAATTTGCCAGCAAGTTTAGAAAACCTAACAGTGAACAACAGATTGCAAAAACTTAAATTAGATTTCAATCTAAAAAAAAAAAAAAGCAATACAAAACAGTGTTCAAATTATCAAACAATTTCATTTGTTTTACATGGTATTAAGGTAATGCTCAAGACCTTGCAAGCCTGCCTGACATTAGCAGTGTATGGTAGAAGAAATTCCAAATGTACAAACTGTTTTAAGGGGTAGATGCACCAACAATCAAACTACCAACACCCACTGAATAGTGGATACATCAATGAGCTTTCAAAATGATATTTAATTCTGTTTTTTATGTATTTACTTTTTCAAAATTATATTTAATTCTGTTTTTTATTTATTTACTTTTTTTGATTATTCCAAAATCACATTATGCACTGAATATGTCATGCAAAATGTTGGGTTAAATGAATCAGATGCTGGAATAAAAATTGCTGGGAAGAATATTAAAAAACTTAGATATGCATATGATACCTCTCTGAAGGCTGACAGAGAGAAAGGAATGATGTGCCTGTTGAAGAAAGTGCAAGGTGAAAGTATAAAAGCTAATACTTAGTATCAAAAACATCTAAAAGTGTGTCATGTAGACCTATCAATTGTTTGCAAATAGAAGAGGAAACATGTAGGCAATGACAGATTTTATTTTTGCTGGGCTTGAAGATGTCTATAGATTCTGATCACAACAATGAAATTAAAAGATACTTGTTTGTGGAAGGAAATTTATAGCACACGATGATATGATTTCAAAGAGTAAAGAAATCATATTTTCAACAAGGGTCTGTGTAGTGAAAAGCTATTTTTCTCCATAGTAACTTTTGGCTTTGGGAGCTGGACTATAAACAAAGCAAGTTATAAAACTGATGCTTTTGAACTTTGGTGTTGGAAAAAGCTTTCAAAAATTCCATGGAGTGCAAGAAGATTTAATTCATTCCCACCAGTGGAGCTCTGGAAGTTTGCACTGCAACTTTCAAAGGGTAGAATCCTGTTTATATCTTTGGAAAAATAGGGTTTACTAAAGAAGTGTAAATGGCAAACACTTTAGCACAAACTATTTTATAGTGGTAGTATTCTTTAGGTGTTAGATCTTAAACTACATTTTATAAGTCACATTAAACACAGCAACTTTTAAGTTTGTAATACTTTGTAAGTAACTTAAAATATCTTAGCAGCCACTCAAGATACACACATACTGTCAGCAACATTTTGTTTACCCAGGTTAGAGCTTTTACATGAGGCTAAGCAGTTTTGTCTGTGTTACTTGATTTCAAAGTCAGATGGTCAAATGAGGCCCTCGGCAGGGTAATAGATCAGGGCCCCCCCTAGAGCAGCCCATCCTGCAGCAGTCCCTTCCCCAGCCATTCTAGTATTCCATTACTTGGCTATTTCTCTTTAGTTGTCCTAAACTCTGTTCAAATATGTCAGTGCCCATACTGTTTTCTTATTTGCTTCTGCAATGATTATAGATACTGAAATAGAATAGCACAAACACTGATAGCCATTTGCTACACAAACAAAACAGTCTCACAATGAAAACACTTAGCATGAGCAGTAAACTTCTCTGCCCTTGAAACTCACATTCATTGAAATGGCATTAAAACCCACATTCAAAGAAAATGCATCTGGCCAGCAAAGAATCAAGTTTACCTTTGGGCTGTTTTCAAACTATATGCTCCTTGCAGACATGTTTAGGGCCATGCATACATGTATGTGTTCTCTAATTCACCTTCCTGATTGTATTAAATTGTATTCCATGTAAAATAAAGCACAACTTGTTTTTTTTTTTTTTTAAGTTGCAGTTTTGAACATTGTTCCAGTAAGCAATGAAACAAAATGAATGAATCAATAATGAAAGTGTTACCCATTTCAGAAAATTTCAACCATAAAAAGCCACTCAAATATCCGTCATTACAATCTACCAATATCGGTCAATAAACACAATCTCTGCAGACGTAAAAGGCATCTGAATAATTCCACATGAAAGAGATCTGTAATTAATGAAGAGGTTGCTACTGGCAAACAATGTTACACTTCAGTGTTTCATCTACAAATTCGATGCCTGCTGCCTTTTAAGAATTAATTGCCTATGTTACATTAAAGAAATTGTTAAGCTGGTATTGCAATAGGAATTGACTATCAAACTGGCAACAGATTCATAGTTACTACAAATCTCATACAAAAAAGGACATACTTAGGAGTGTAGAACCCCTACTCCCCAAAAAATGTACCAAATAATCAGCAATCAAAAGGGCAGTGCAATATCGCCACTCCATAGACATGGTGTGGGAGCAGAATCCACAGCCTTCTGCACCAAAGGCAATTATGCCACTAAGACTTTCAGATTCTACAGCACAAACAGTGACTGCCATTTGCTAAACAAAATTAGTTAAACCATTGAAAACAGACTTAGCATGAGCAACAGTAAACTTCTCTTCCTTTGAAACACACAATTCCATGACAATGAACTGAAACTCATAATCCCTTGAAAATGCACTGAAACTCATAATTCCCTGGAAATGTACTGAAATAAACTCACAATTCCTTCAGCAGTCTGGTAGTTAGTTCATAGGTTCATAGGTTCATAGGTTCATACTAGGCTATCTGCCCGAGGGCATTTACAAGCCTAGCCCATAGTTTTGTGGCTTACGCCACCCCTTTAGTATGGGGAACTATACCCATTATTTTGCTGTGCCTCTGTTGAGCAGTGACACTGAGGTAATCCCTGGGGTATATCTGCGATCTCCCATCCATTGGTCAAGATTTCTCTTGAACAAGGCCAGCGAGGTGCTCTGCCTCACATATACCGGGATTTTATTCCACAGCATAGGGAGTCTTTGGGTGATGAATCTATCCCTCCAGCATGTCCTATTAATAGCCGTGTCGAGGTTTAAGTCTCCTGCCCTTGTGGCTCTGATGGATCTAGATTTTTGAGGTGAAGCATATTCATCAAATCTGGCTTTGACATGGCCTTGTATGTTAGGCAAAGGTCACCTCTGAGCAAGCGGTGGCGACTGAATAGAGCTGGAGTTCTTTCAGTCGGGCAGCATAGGACAGATGTTTGAGACCCTTTATCCTTTTGGTGAGGAACTTTTGTGGCCTCTCCAGCTGCTGCAAGTGTCGGGTCAGATACATTCGAATGGGGCATTGTACTCAATCATTGGTCTGATGAGTGATGAGTATAGGGAGACTATGACCTCCCTTGATCTAGATGAGAATCCCTTCATGATAAGGTGGGCAATGTAGAAGGTCTTCCTAACTACTTTAGCTACATGGGTGTCGAATGACAGACTACTATCAACCTGGGTCCCCAGGTCCCTGATAACTTCTTCTGTACTCAGTGGATTGCCACCTATTTGGTAGCTAGGGGTAACCTTGTTTTTCCCGAAGGGTATGACTATGCATTTTTGGCATTTAACTTTAGGCCATGGCTCTGGCACCAGTTATCCGTTTCTGTGAGACCCTTCTGAAGGATATCTGTGTCAGATGTGTTTTCTACTATGGCGCCCAGTTTGCAGTCATCTGCAAACTTTGTCAGCCATAACCCTCCTGTGTTTGCTTGTACTTCGGAAAAGTAGATGCCAAACAAGAGTGGGCCCAGGACTGAGCCCTGTGGTACACCACTTGTGACAGGCTTTGAGTCTGACATGGCGCCAGCAACTCTGACCCTGTGGGTTCTGTCACTCAGCCAGTTTGCAACCCATCTTGTGATGTATGGGTTAACATTTAAGCTGATGAGTTTTTCAATGATACCTGAGTGGGGTATTGTATCAAAGGCCTTCGCCAGATCGAGGTAGGCTGTATGGACTGCCTTTCCCTCATCAATGGCTTTGGTGACAGTTTCGAAAAAGTCAACCAAGTTTAGAAGGCATGATCTGCCTTTGACAAAGCCAAACTGGGATGGATCCAAAGTCTGCAAATTCCCTATGTCTTTATTTATGAGGTCCATTATGATCCTCTCCATGGCTTTGCAGATAAGGCTTGTCAAGCTAATGGGCCGGTAATTTCCAGGGTAGGTGGAGGCACCGCCTTTGTGAAGTGGGACCACAGTTGCAGTGCGCCACTCCCTGGGTACGTATCCAGAGGTAAGACTATGATTAAACAGCTGTCCTAGCTGTGGGTTTAATTCCTCGTTGAGTTCGTGGAGCACACAGCCGGGACACCATCAGGTCCCATGGATGCTGTGTTTTTGCTTTGGAGAGAGCAGTTCTCACTTGGGCGTTGGAGATGTTTGGGGGCTGCAATCGCTTGGTATAGATATCTCTCCTTTTGGGGAGGGGAAGTTTGCACTGAACCTGTCAGCCAGTATGTTGGCAATGTCTGTAGGATCAGTAATCTTCACATCATTTTGAACTAGTTCTGAGCATATCTGGGAGTTTCCTCCCAGGTTTCTAACATAGCTAAAGAAGGCCTTATGATTGTCTTTTGAGTCTTTAGCTATTTTTCTCTCAAAATTTGCTTTGGATGATTTTATGAGAGCTCTTAGTTTTTTACTTATAGTGATCAAGGGTGTCTTACCTTTTAAGGATTTTGCTCTATCTTGTAGTAGCTACCTCCTTTTGTTGTAGAGTTTGTTTATGGCTGGGGTCCACCAGAGTGGACGCTTGCCTTTGGTACAAAGAGTCTTTGTTTTGCTTGGGATTGCCTTATCCATACAGTCCTGCAGGTGCTGGTAGAAGGCATTTGTAAGTGATTCAGCGGCTTGAGTACTGTTTTCCGTCGGCTCGGGGCCTTAAAGGAGACCACACTAGTCTTTAGAAGTGTGAAGTCGGCTTTCGAGAAGTTCTTTACTGTGGTCTTTTTTATTTCAGGTGGGGGTGGGATGAGGACCTCCAGCGAGATTAGTTTGTGATCTGATCTCACCAGTGAGGGGTATACTTCCGGTGTTGAACATTGTGCTCCCATGTTCGTGATGATGAGATCAAGTATGTTTTCTCCTCTTGTGGGGATGGTGACTAGTTGTTCCATGGCATTTGAGTTTATGAATTCCAGGAACTTTTGGGCTAGGGTGTTTGGGCTTGAGTAGTGTTCCCAGTCTATATTAGGGTAATTGAAGTCACCTAGTATGATGGTGTTTGGTGATACATTTATCCCCTCTAGTGTTTTCAGGAAGGCCATGTGAGGTTCCTGAGTTTGTGAGGGTGGCCTGTAACATGCTACAATTTGCAGAGCAGTCTTGCCTATGGTTAATTGCACCTGGATGGTCTCCGATGCATCGTGCGTTGCCACCAGTCTTGAGGTGTGGGTGTCTTTGATGAATATGGATACCCCCCCTCCTTTCTTGGTATTGTCCGGATTTTGGGGCTGGAACGCATGATAAGAGGTAAAACCTGATAGTGCTGGGGTGCTCTCAGGAGCCTTGAACCAGGTTTCTGTCACTGCACAGACATCGATGTTCTCCATACTGAGACGGGCCTCGAGTGCGTGCTCTTGTCCCCACTGAAGCTCACAATTCCTTCAGCAGTCTGATGGTTGGTGTAGAGAACTCAGGCTCGTGTCACATGTATACAAGTTTCAGGGTCAAGCCTGATCAATTAACTAGGGCATTACATACGATATCTCCATTCCTCTCAGCCTCTTAGTATAAGAAATCTGGACAAAGCCTAAAATAATGGGGGGATAAAGGCCCAAAAATAGGGACAGATTTTAAATATTGCTCTTAAAGACTTAGAAAGTTGCTAGAACAACAGCATTTGTCTTAGCATGCATTTTCTGAAAGAAATGAAGTTTGAAACTCAAATGTATGGCATTAGTTAGTTATTTCTATCCTCAGTGATTTTCCAGAAAACCACAAATTTTATGAGGAATATGCCAAAAAATATGAAGCATAAATTTGGACATTCTGCAAAAATCTGGACAGTTGAGCGGTATAAGATACCTCTTGATCTCTTAGTGCAAGAAATCTAGACAAAGTCTGAAATAATGAGGATATTATGGCCCAAAAATAGGGACAGATTTTAAAATCTGCTCTTTTTAACATAGAAAGTTGCTAGAATAATAGGATTTGTGTTTGCATGCATTTTTATAAGGGATATGAAGTCCAAAACTCATATATATGTCATTATTTAGTAACTACAGTCCTCTGTGATTTGCCAGAAAACCAAACATTTTATGAAAAACAAACCAAAACTATGAGGCTAAATCTGGACAGTGGAAAGGTATGTTAAAACACAAACACACACACAGACACACACACAGACACACACACACACACACACACACACACACACACACACACACACACACACACACACACACACACACACACACACACACACCTACCTTCTATATGCTCTCACTCAGCAACACACACACCTACTATCACACAGCAACACATACACACACCTCTTTCACACAATAACAAATGGCTAGTTTAAATTCTACACACACCTACTCTATCACACAGTAACATGCACACACACACACACACACACACACACACGCACACACGCACACACACAAACACGCACTTTATCTCTCATATGAACAGAATGTCTAGTTTAAATCTCACATACACATACACACACACAAACACACTTACTTATCCTCTCTCTCAATGAAATGGCTAGTTTAAATTCTAAACATGAGTGCGGAATGTATTTACATCCACTTTGGCATGTGTGCAACGCGGTCCTCATTAAAGGAGAAGACACTGGTAATGTGGATATAAACACGTTCTGCACATGCGAGTGTAATTTTTATTTTATTTTTTTTTTAATTCTTAATCAATGAAGCCTCCTAGCCTAAGTGAGACCCTCCAGCCATGGGGACCTAGGCAACTGCTTATGTCACATAGTGCGGGATCCGGCTCTGCTTGGTTGATGAGATATTTAGAAAAACATGAAATAAGAAGTTATGTACCTACCATAATGTTCCATGTTAGTTGTCTTCTCTTGCCTTCTTTCTTGCTGGATGGGTTCGGAGCCGATCCTCGGCTCTGACTTGGCCACTTACTAAAGCTGGAGAGCTAATTTTACCAGCTCGAGGCAACCCTAGATCCCATGATACAAGGCGAAGACTACCCAGATCTCATTTGGTAGCTAAGGAAATTATGCGATATATTCCTTCAACTGGAGAGGAGGAGGAGGAGGAGGAAGAGGTAATAATAGTAATAATGATAATAATAATAATAATAATCCCCCGAAAAGGATCAACCTAATCTAGTGACACTAGAAAGCTGATTAGCTAGAAAAATGGATTAAGCCTCTTAAGGGAAGAGGCACAATCTTCTCGGTCTGACCAGGCTAGGGGGATGGTGGGCGGGACGCAAGAAAGAAGGCGAGAGAAGACAACTAACATGGAACGTTATGGTAGGTACATAACTTCTTAATGTTAAGTTGTCAATCTCGCCTTCATTCTTGCTGGATGGGACCACGTCCCTAGCACCTCTATCCTGGGTGGCTCAATGGAACAGACTCTTGAGAACGGTGGAACCAAAATTCGCTCTGTCTCTGGAGGCCAAGTCTAATTTGTAATGTGAAACAAAGGTATGAGGAGAGGCCCATGTGGCTGCTGCACAAATAGTGTCTATTGGAAGTCTAGCCTGAAAAGCTGTAGATGTTGCTAGAGCTCTGGTAGAATGGGCTTTTGGCCTAGAAATCAACTCTTTACCTCTGAGCTGATAAATGCAAGTAATCACAGAAGACAGCCATCTAGATAGAGTTATCTTGGATACTGGAAGGCCTTTCCTGTTCTCTGCATAGGATAAAAACAGTTGATCAGATTTCCTAAAATGTTTGGTTCTGTCCAGATAATATCTGAGTTGGCAGTGAACATCAAGATAATGTAGTTTTTGTTCCGCTCTATTAGAATAATTTGGGAAAAAAACTGGAAGATCAATGGATTGATTTAAGTTCGTCTGCGATGCCACTTTGGGTAAGAAAGATGGATTAGTCCTTAGAGAAACTCTGTCTTTGTGGAAGATTAAGTAGGGAGGATGAATGCAGAGGGCATGAAGCTCAGATACTCTCCTGGCAGAAGTAATGTGACTAGAAAGAGTGTCTTCCAAGAAAGAAATTTCAATGAACAGGCAGCCGCAGGTTCGAAAGGGGGAAGAATCAAGGATGCTAAAATTAAATTTAGATCCCACTGTGGTGGGGGGTTTCTAATCGGAGGTTTAATTAAAAAAATACCTCTAAGGAATGCCTTGCAAAGTTTATGTGACATAATGTTGTGGTCCATCAAGCCTATATGAAAATTTGAAATGGCTGCCAGCTGAACTTTTACTGTGGAGGAAGAAGATCCTGAATGAAAAATCTCGGCTAGGAAGTCCAAGACCGAATGAATCTGAGCAGAATAGGGGTCTATATTCCTAGCTTTTGCCCAGAAGGAGAAACGTTGCCATTTACTAGTGTAAATCCTTCTGGTGGAAGATTTAAGGGAACCTACTATGATATCCCGGACGGGATTAGAAATCATAGGAAGCCTGGCTAGGGATGGAAGCGGAGCAACCAAGCAGTGAGGTTGAAAGAAGGTATGGATTGGTGCAGCTGCCCCGACTGGTGAGTCAGAAGATCTGGAACCAGGTCCAGATGCCATGTCTGTACCAAAAGATAACGATGTAGGAACGGAAACCATATCTGTCGAGGCCAATAAGTGGCAATGAGAATCAACTTGGCTCTCAACGTGGTTGCTTTCTGAATTACTTGTGGTATCAGAGGAAAGGGAGGAAAGGCATAAAGAAGTCCCCGGGGCAAATCTTGGGTTAGAGCGTCTCTGGGGGGATGGCCTGGAAGGGGGAAGAGAGAGAAGAAGTCGGGGCATTTGCTGTTTTGTGGTGTAGCAAAAAGGTTGCAGCAAGGAAGGCCCCACTTCTGAAAAATCTCTTCCGTCACAGATTGTTTGAGAGACCACTCGTGAGGCATGAGAATAGCTCTGCTCAACCTGTCCGCTATGTTGTTGGATTTCCCGGGGATATGCATTGCTATCAGAAACCGCTGAGAAGAGATTGCCCACTGCCAAAGTCTAAGAGTCTCTTGACACAGTGGATAAGACTTGGTTCCACCCTGCTTGTTGATATACCACACTACGGACATATTGTCCATTTGGACTGCAATAGTTCCCAGGGGAAGAGAGTCGTTGAGGGCTTGCAATGTTAAAAGCACTGCTCTCATCTCCAGGACATTTATGTGCAGGTGGCATTCGAAAGATTGCCAAGTGCCATGGACCATCCTGCCCTGATAATGCCCCCCTACCCAATCAGGGAGGCGTCCGATGTAACTGTGGCGACCGGGGCGGGAGGAACAAAGGGTCTGCCCTGATGGACTTGAGGGGTCGATATCCACCAGGTCAGATGCCTTTTGCAAACTGAAGATATTATGATCCTGTGACGCATGGGAAGTTGTTGAAAGGACCATTGGGCGAACAGCATCCATTGTAGAAGATGCATGTAAAAGCGGGCAAGGGGAAGAAGCGTTATGGCGGCCGCCATAAGACCCAATACTTTCAGAGCAAATTTGGCCTGAATTTTGTTGCTGAGAAGAATCACCTGGATGTGATTTTGAGTGTCCAAGATCCTTTGGTCTTTTAACTTTGCAGAAAGTTGTACAGTGTCCAATTTGGCACCTATAAAAGTAATAGATTGACAAGGCGACAAGGCAGATTTTTCGAAATTTATAGAAATCCCTAGCCCTCTGCAAATGTGAATGGTGTAATCTCTGGCTTGGAGAAGTTGATGCCTGGTGGTGGCAGTGAGGAGCCAGTCATCTAGATATGGAAACACCTGGAATCCTTGACGTCTCAGGTGAGCCGTAACTGCTGCCATACATTTGGTGAACACTCTGGGGGCTGTAGTGAGTCCAAATGGGAGGGCTCTGAATTGGAAGTGACTGGTCCCCAGCTGAAAGCGGAGAAACCTTCTGGAGCACCTGTGAATTTTTATGTGATAGTATGCATCCTGAAGATCTACCGAGCACATCCAATTGTCCTTGCCCAGAAAGGGTAGAATGGACTGAAGGGTGACCATCCGGAATCTTGTTTTCTTTACAAACTTGTTTAGTTTGCTGAGATCTAATATTGGTCTCCAGTCCCCTGTCTTTTTTGGTACCAAAAAGAACCTTGAGTAGATCCCGGATCCTATTTGGTCTGCTGGAACTGGCTGGATGGCTCTTTTTGCTAGCAGTTTTGAAATCTCTGGTACTGCTAGTTCCCTTAGACCGGTTGGAACATCTGGAAGGGTTCCCTTTTGTTGAACTGGGGTTTGAATAAAAGGAATTTTGTAACCCTCGGATATGATCGACTGTACCCATTTGTCTTGAGAAAGGGAAAGCCAGGCTTTGGGGTACAGCGATAATCTTCCCCCAACTGCCTCTGAAGGTGGACAATCGGGCAACATCTCAGGGATGCTGGAAGGGTTTGTCAGAGAGAGGCTCCCTGCTACCCTGATTCTGCGGACCCCCTCTGCCTCTAGGGTGGCATCTGTTGTTGTTACCCCGTCTGCCTCTGGGGGTAAACTGACCTTGTGCGTCAGGCGTGACTCCTTGAGATTTGCGGAACCACATTTTCCCTCCCTTCTGACTTTTTGGGTAAGGTCTTGAAGGGGTGGAGAAACGGACTCCTACGGCAGAAAGAGTCTTGCCATCTTGTTTGCATCTAGTCAAGGTGTCTTTCACTTGAGGTCCGAACAAAGTCGAGCCATCAAAGGGAGAGTTTGTGAAGGACGCCTTGAAGGGATCTGCAAAATTACAAAGCCGCATCCAGGATTGACGCCTTAAAGCCACTCCTGTGCCTGCGGCCCTGCTCGCTCCATCGGCTGCTTATGAAATGAGCCGCATGGAGGAGTTAACAATGGAGTTTAGGATTCCTAGCTGTGAGTTAATCTTATCCTGAGACCCAGCAGCTGACAGATCCTGTAAAACTTCTCCCAACTCTTTAAGAACATCTCTTTGAAGGCGGGTGAAGTGACACAAGTAGTTCAGCAATCGCGTGGCAAAGGTCGCTGAAGAAAAATTTCACTTGCCGTACCTATCCATAGTCCTAGAATCCTTGTTAGGAGGATGGACAGGTACTGAAGGATCAGCTAGTTCCTTCTTGGTGGCTGCAGCCACCACCATGGCATCAACCGGGACACCTTTTGTCAAATATTGCCTATCAGGTGGGGCCGTAATGAATTTAGAAGGCCTCCGAGGAATGGGTTCCACCTAATCCAGGGCCATCCACGCCTTCTGAGCCACCACGTCCATAAGAGGGTCGAAAGGCGGAGACACCCAGGAGGTGGAGGGTCGAGACCCGAACACCTCCAGGTATACTGACTCGTCCTCAGAAGGATTAAGGGAAGACCAGTTCCGCCTCTTCTTAAGGAGTTCAAGGATGTCTGAGAAAGAGACATCCACAGAGGGGGACCTTGGGGATCCTTCCGACTCATCCAAGTCAGTATCGGATGTAATAGACTCGGGGGAGTCTAGATGTTTCCTCTTACATGTCCTCTTACGCAGAGGTTCACCTGACAGATCAGGAGAAGCCTCGAAAGAGGAAGATATTCCCAATGGGGAAACCTGAGGCATTGGATCTCTGGGTCCGGGAGCAAGAGAGTGGGAAGAGACATCAGCAGGCACTGTAGTGGGAGGAGCTGATGGAACTGACCATTGATTACGCCCAGGGGCTAGTACACTCCTCATCACCTCGAAGGCTCCCCCGTCAGAGAGGCCAGAAGGCTCCCGCTCCGAAGAGATAGGAACTCCAGGCCGCACTGACAGGGACGGCTCCAAGGCCGATGTCGGGGCTGAGCTCACCAACGCCAAAGCTCCGAGAGGGAGAACGGAGTCGAACAAGGGTTCGATGCCACTCACCCCCTCGGAGCTGACGAGAGAGACCAGACGCTTGTAAACCTCCAATGAAGGCCTCAAGGAGGAAATCGGAGCAGAGGATGATGGAGCTGAAAGGGGGGGTGGTATCGGCTAAAAAGTCACAACAGTCACGGCTCCGAGGAGCTCCAGCTCCGAGCTCTGTAAGAGAGTCGAAGGAGGAATGTTAGGTGGATGTGTGATAGTTACCGTCTGTTGAGACGGGCTATGGAGCATTTGGGCCAATGCTTGAGACTTTAATAGTCTACTCACCACTCTCTCAAGGTCGTGATCGGACAACCTGGATGACCGAGAAGAACAGCTCCGATGGCTCCGCTCCGAGAGCAGGGGTGATCTCGGAGCCAAACGTATGGATTCCAACGAGGGGGATCGTGATCTCTTTTTTGAGATAGGTGGAGCCGAAGGAGCCGACACTGAGTGCCCAGATTTAGCAGCATCGGCGCCGGATGGAGCTGATACTGTAACTTCTAATATAGAAGGATCGGCTCCTGCCGGAGCCGATCTTGACACTGAAGGAGAACCAGTAGCCGATGGCTTAGGACCTGAAGCCGAAGGCTTAACTGGTTTCGAGGGCTTCCCCGGAGCTGACTTAGTCGGGGAGCTCTCAGGCTTTAATAAGCCCCTCAATATTAATTTATTTCTGCACTCCTGCAGGACACTTGGGCTGAAGGCATAACAGATAGCACAAGAGTCCTGCAGGTGCAGAGGTCCCAGGCAGTAAACACAAGAAGTGTGACCATCTGTCAGAGACATCTTCTGACAGCACGAGTCACACTTCTTGAAGCCTGAGACCTTTGTGTCCTTCGACATAGCTGTGTCGAGGAAACACTAAGTCAAAAAATAACACAGACACACACTCAATAAACACCCAATCCAATAATAAAAATTTAAACACCACACAGAATCCCTGACAGAAATAATTAGGAAAGGGGGAGGCTTAAGGCCTAACTTAGGGGAAGGGATAAATAACTGGAAAAATAGGGAACACTAACGGGAATAGGGTTAAATTAATTGTTAAAAGTTCACACAACAACAAGGGTGACTAAAACTAAAGGGATAAGACTAAAGTCTGAATTTGAAGAAACTTACCTGGAGCTGGTAAAAAAAGCACCTCGCAAGCGAAAGCGGAAAACGAGATCTGGGTAGTCTTCGCCTTGCATCATGGGATATAGGGTTGCCTCGAGCTGGTAAAATTTGCTCTCGAGCTTTAGTAAGTGGCCGAGTCAGAGCCGAGGATCGGCTCCGAACCCATCCAGCAAGAATGAAGGCGAGATTGACAACTTAACATCTTATGACAGTATACATAAACATTAAGTGGAGAAAGTTAAAATAGCAGCAGTTACAGAGACATTCATGAGTTATTGTGAGCCTGAAAAGCATTTGTCATTTTTTATGAATTGTCCTCTTCAAGGAAGAAAATCCTTTTGAGACTATAGCTGATTATGTTACCAAACTGAAGTGATGAGGTAAAGAATGTGAATTTGGGAAGCTACATAACTCATTAAAACTAGGACAGCCTATGGTATAAGAAATAATCAAGTAAGGGGCAAACTATGACTGTATGCAGAGTTAAAAGAATTAAATGAGGAAGAAAATGTTTGCACAGCAAAATACAGCACAAACAAAATGAAAAATAATAAAGCAAGACTGCAGTGTAATAGTAATAACCATGAGAAAAAGAACAATGAGACCTGCAGAGAGACTGTCACATTTGAAATTCATTCCTTGTATAATAGGTGTAATTGTAAGCATTAAAAGCAGCAGCAGAAGCCAGTATTTATTCATTAATTTATTAATTTATTTATTGACATTTGATTACGAGTTGCAAGTCTGAAATATAGGAATCATATTCTGAAATCAGTTTGACTTAAATCCCACACAGAGAAAGTCAAAAACTTTACAGATGTGCATAAGGTAAGACAAAAAAGTATCACATTGTTTTTTGAGCAATGGTGATGTAATTTCTGCTTGATATGTCTAAGATAATTATACTTCAAAGAAAGCTGTTACAGCAAGAGACAGCCTTGTAGAGGAGCCATTAACAAAACAAGCTTTGAAATGCTTAAGAACCCTGCTGTAGAACTATCAAAATGGAATATTCTCTAGGGTTTGGTCAAGATGGTAGTGTAACAGAAGCACTCGTAAGAAACTGTGTAACATATTAAATTCTCTCTGGTGACTTTTTTCAGCTGAAGCTATCTAATTAAGAAAGAAAGTTACTAAATAAATCTTGACAAAGTAAAGAAAGGGAAGATAACTTTTTACATTATAAAGCTCAAACAATCTTTGTCAGAAACTTTATTTCAAGATATAGAAAACAGAGAGACTGTAAAATTACTCAAGAAAACAATACTCGAGACTGCTTTAAAAAAAAGAAATTCAATCTTTGACATCAAGGGCACAGGAAGTCATGTCAAAAATTGATAAACTGTACTTAAAGATTGATCATTTTAAAGAGGAATGTTAAATGTAAATACATAATAATTTGATAAAACAAGTAATTCAAATAACTAATATAGAGGAATTGTTAAATGGTCATGATTGAAGTCACACACAGAATTTCTCATGAAGCAACACAATTAAAAGCAGATGACATGGAAAATATATTAAGGAGAAATAATATAAGAATATATGGAATACCAGAATAAATGGAAGGCAAAAACATCATGCACCTCCTTAACAACATGGTTACAGAAGAATCTAAATTATTCTAACGCTTTGTCATTCGGAATAGAAAGGGGTCATAGGTATTTTGATCTTCCTCAAAGGAAAGAAAATGCTCCTCCAAGATCAATAATTGTGAAGTTCCTCTGTAGTATGGAAAAGGATCAAATACAGAAATCAACTTGGGCAAGCTCTCCTATAAAATAAGAGATGACACTGTTTGTTTTGATTATGGTTATACAACTAAAGCAGTGAACAGAAGGAAACCATGTTTACCTCTAATTAAAGAACTTGAAAATAATAGAATAAAAGTTACCTGTTGTTTCCTGCAAAACCTAAAATTAATTTACAACTAGAAATCAAAATACGTGAGTCCTTAGAAGAAACAAATGAGCTTATACAGAAGAAAGTATCAGAAGAATGGAAGTATCGAATAAAGAAAACTATAAAGCTATTAAGACAAGAAGTGTCACTGTTAGAATAGTATAGAAAAGGGAACAGATGAACAAAATACTCAGAAAGACAGACATGATAAAAACAATGGCATTATTATAACAGATCAGGATCTATTGTGCACTATTGTGAATAATAAACTAAAAATATCAGCACAGGCAGAAAAACTTAGAAAATACACAGACAAATATAAAGGAAAGTACAAAATAAGCAATTTATTGACGACTCAAAATGTTCTATAGAGAACTGAGAAATAAGGTAAAAGGAATTGAAAGACCACCATAAAAGAAGAACTAGATACATTTTGAAGAAGTATTTATGAAGATCCTGCAGAACATAACAAAGATGCTAAATGGATAGAAGAAATAAAAGAAATTATAAGACATTCAAAGGTACAGATATGAGATTGGGATGGAATAGCAGCCATGGAGATTGAAACAAAGTTATGAAAAGCTTCTAATTGGAAAACCCCAGGCCCAGATGTAGTTCCTAACTTCTAGTTAAAGGTATCAACATCTTTGCATGAAGATTTAACTATGAGTAAGAACTATTTATATGTGCAACCCGAACAGACACTTACCTGGCTAACAACAGGAAAAGCAATGCTTTCACTTAAGAGTGAACCTGCAAGCTACCCCAAAAATTTATAGACCAATAATTTGCTTTCCAATGACGTATGAACTGTACACTGATATTGATGCCGGCAATGTTTATAATCATTTAGTAGAAAATTCAATCATGGCAATAAAACAAAATGGTAATACAAGAAAATCATATGGAACAAAAGATAATTTGTTGTTAAATAAAATCATAATGGAGAACTGTAAAAAGGGGAAGAATCTAAGTAGAGCATGAATTGACTTAAAAAAGCATTTGACAGTATCTCACATTCATGAAGAAAAGAGTGCTTAAAAATCTATAAGACACACTGATCAATTACATTACAGTGACCATGAAACAGTGACAAGCCACTTTGCAATTAAGCCATGATAAAGGAATACAACTATTTCAGGGTAAAAAATTCAAATGGGATATTTCAGGGTGACTACCTGTCACCACTGCTATTCTGCCTTGCCCTTAGCCCATTCAGCTGTCTACTTAATAGATTAGGTCATTGCTATAATTTGGCTCCCAGAAAGCAACAAAGTGTAAAGACTTCTCATCTTCTCTTTGTCAATAATTTAAAATTGTATATCCCATCAGATCAGGAACTGAAAGCACAGCTAGTAGTCAAAACCTTTTACAGTTGATATAAGAATGTCATTTGGTCTTGTTAAATGTGAAAAAGCAACCTTTAAAGCAGGAAAGCTGCAGCACAAAGAAAACATCAGTTTGGGACAAGAATGTGATATAAAATAACTTGAGCAAGAGGGAGTGTATAAATATTTGGGAAATGATGAAGGATCAACAATAACATGTAAACAAATGCAAATAAAACTTAGAAAGGAATATTTTAGAAGACTTAAATTAATCCTGAAAACTGAAATAATATAAGAATATTTGGAATACCAGAAAAAAATGAAGGTAAAAACATGATTACAGAAGAATCTAAACTGTTCTAAAGCTTTGACATTCAGAATAGAAAGGATGAGAGTGGTGAAAGAAGCTGGTATTAAGTATGGCTATAGATTCAATGAAGACAGTATTGAAAGTAGAGGCATTTTCTAGATCAGTTTGCTTTAGGTTAGGGGATAGATTGTCTTTATTACTTGGGTGGGGAAGGGAGGAGATTGAGTCCCAGAATTTTCTAGGATTGGATAAGTGTTCAGATTGAGTTTTGCTATAGTATGATTTTCAGTCCGTGATTATATAACTACATTCATAATGTGAAGGGAATAAATCAACTGCATTCTTAATTTTCAGGAAATAAAGTACAATTGCAGTCAGAATTGTTAAGGAAATAAAGTTAGTACTGCATACATGGTGGAATAACAGCTGTCTTTCAATGCCTGATTTTTTTAAAGTGTTCAACAATAAAGACTGTTAGATGTATAACAATCACTGTTTCATGTCACCCCTAATAAAGGCGTGTTGTGCCAAATGTTGTGTGTATTTTGGGCTGTTGGTGAAGAAACTTATTATTACAACTGCTGTGAAGTAATAAGTAATAATGACTGAAGGTTGGCCGATAAAGAACTGTTTTGCTAAAATGTAGCTGTACTATAAGATATAATGCATTATGATATTTGTTCCGCACTAAGATCTGAACCTAGAATAGCAATGTCTAAGGTATTATAGTGTGTCTCTCAGGATTGTCTTGTGTTAACCTTTGCATTTCAGCTATATGCATTCCTGAACGTAGTTACGCTGATGCAGGCAATTATAAACTGTAATAGTTGTAGACTGCAAATATACCATCTGCAACTGTATATGGTCAGGTAGGCAACCCAGTACCCTGATATGGTCTGAACACATCACACATAATCCCATCCACTAGGGGTTAAATGTGTACACCTACATTCCAAGTATTAATACACAGTTCACCTATTATCTCTGTCATGCATGAATCTCATGCATGTGTGTTCAACTGTCATTGCAGTCTTGTGTGACACTCTACCTATATTACCAGGTCAGACTTTGTTACCATGTGAGCTCTAGGCACATATCAGTCAATCAATACAGAGCAGTAGCTCAATTTATTAAATTATATGTATGATGTTCATTTTGCTACACACAGACAAGGGTTTGAATCCAGGGACAAGTGCTACTATATATTTATAGAAAGAGACAAGTACTACTGAATATTTATAGAAACAGTTATGTATTGTTAAAATATTTTGTCCCCACAGGACTTAAAGGTAAATAAATGTCAGTAGAGACCAGATGGCTTAGTGGTTAAGGTCTTCGCCTCCAATGCACAAGGTACAAGGTTTTATCCTGACCTCCGACTAATGCCTGTTTGGAGTTTTCATGTTCTGGGTTTCTCCCATGTCCGAAAAACATGCTGAGTGTTTCCATCTCAAACTCACCAATGCAGCACAGACTCTACATGGTGCCCAATGGGAGGAAGAGTTGTAAAAAAAGACCAACCACTTTGGGCATCTATTGTGGTGTGCAGTATCCTCAAGATAAGAGAACACGGATCACAAACTGCATGCTGTGGCAGGGATAGCCTCTTGACGGTGTAAAATATGGCTCTAGATGATTCGGTCATGTTGACTGTCGCCAAAAAAAAATGGGCATGGGTAGCTACCGGTGATAAGTGGGTTGAGGACCTGGCCTACTCTGACCCACGCCAGGAACCCATGCTAATGGTGGGAGGGGTATATGTGCTCCTATTGGCCAGTGTGTGCCCACCATAAAAGCTCAGCAGCCCTGGGTCAATAGGCTACTGGCTGGACAGTGTCTAGTTGCCCAGCCTGGGTTACCTGGGATAGCTCTGTTGAGTGAAAGCTGGACATAAAACCAACCAACCTGCCACATATGAACTGAGAATTGCTACGCTTAATGTAGGTTCACTGACAGGATGCAGCTTTGAAGTGGATGACATGATGATACGGAGGAGGCTGGACATCCTATGTATCCAAGACGAGACGAGATGGAAGGGTAGTGCAGTGCAACAAAGCCACTTGGCTTGGGATCCAGACTCTACTACTCAGGTGGAGGACAGGCTAGAAATGGTGTAGGAATTATGGTGAGACAGAGGCTTCAGAAGTCAGTGAGGGATATAATCAGAATTAATGGCAGACTCATGGCAATCAGACTCCAGTGTAATGATAGGACAGTATTCATAATCTCAGCCTATGCCCCACAGCAGGGTTGTGATAGTGAGGAAAAGAGTGCATTCAGACAGCAGTTGCAGGACCTACAGGACAACAAGAATTGGTGTTGATAATGGATGACTTAAATGCACATATCGGGACAGACAGAACAGGATATGAGGACTGCCTGGGTCCACATGGGTGGAGCAATAGGAATAAAGAAGGAGAAGCCATTCTAGACTTCTGTCTGGCAAATGGCTTGATAGTAGCCAGCACATGGTTCAGAAAGAGAGACAGTCACAAGATCACATACAAGAGTAGCCAACATGCAACTCAGGTAGACTTCCTCCTAGTAAGGAAAAGGCACCGGGGTAGAATCCATGATTGCAAAGTCATCCCCAGTGAAACAGTCGGTTCACAGCATAAACCAGTAGTTGCCACAATCAGCTGCAAGCAGTGGTCAGAGAAGGCTCTAAGGTCAACAGAGACCAGGCTGAAGCCCTGGAAGTTGACTAGATAGAAAGTACAGCAGTTCAAGGAATTACTCAGGGCTCTAGCACTCCAAGAAGAGGAGGAAATAGGTGGAGTTGAAGAAGAGTGGCAGTGCCTAAAAACAGCATGTGTTAGGACAACAGAAAAGATATGTGGCCGAGCCAGGTATTGAAATAAGGTACATAAGGAAAGCTGGTGGTGGAATGCAGAAGTGCAGGAAGTAATCAAAAGAAAGAAGGAGTGCAGGAAGAAGTGGGAGATTGAAAAGACTGACCAAGATAGGAAGGACTACTGGTTGGCTAACAAAGAAACTAAGAAAGAAGTTGCAATAGCAAAGAATAGGGCATCAGAGGACCTCTATCAGCTTCTGGAAAGTGACTCAGTAAGGGGCACAAAGAAACTATACCAGGTTGCAAGGCAAAGACAGAAAGATAAAGAAGATAGTCAGACACCCTTCATAAGGGATTCCAGCAACAACCTGCTTACCAGCCCACAGGACATCAAAGGCAGATGGAAGGAGTATTTCCAGCAGCTTCTGAATGAAGAAAACCCCACAGAAGCGGTACTGCCCCAGAAACAGCCTACAATGAGAGAAGAAGAGGAGCCCAGCTTAGAAGAAGCAAGAGCAGCACTAAGGAAAATGAAGTCAGGGAAAGCAGCAGGCTCAGATGAGGTCACAGCAGATATGATAAAGATGCTGGGTGAGCTTGGGGAGAAATGGCCCCTGAGGGTACGAATTGCAGTGTGGAGAGAAAGGCATATCCCAGATGACTGGAGAATAAGCATACTCGTGCCAGTGTACAAGAACAAAGGGGACATCCACAACTGTGGACAGTACAGAGGCATCAAACTCCTACCACATTGCATGAAAGTTCTGGAGAGGGTGATTGATAAACGGATACACAGAATAGTAGAATGTAAGATGGGAGATGAACAGTTCGGATTCAGATCAGGATGCAGCACAATTGACCCGATGTTTGCATTGAGACAGATACTTGAGAAGAAACTAGAGAAGAGGCTTTCCTAGACTTGGAGAAATCATATGACAAGGTCCCAAGAAAGCTGATCTGGGCAGTACTGCGGTGGTTTTAAGTCCCAGAAACATTGGCAGAATTAGTACAGGCTATATACAAGGACCCAGTGACTCAAGTACGAACAGTGTTTGGCCTCACTGAGGGGTTCCCAGTGGGAGTGGGTGTATACCAGGGTTCAGCTCTGAGCCCACTGCTGTTCATACTGGTAATGGACTACATCAGCAAACAGGTTGGAGGGGTCAGAGCAACAAAGCTGCTGTATGCAGACGATGTGGCAGTACAGGCAGACTCTGATCTAGAACTTCAGCAAAGGACAGGGGAATGGAATGCAAATCTGAAGGCACATGGGATGAAACTAAGCACAGATAAGACAGTGGTAATGGCAGCAGATTGGGGAAATCAGAAGAAGCTGAGAATAGAGATAGATGGGAAGATAGTGGAACAGGTAAACAGCTTCAAGTATCTGGGAGAGGTGGTTGAGGAGAAGGGTATTCTGAATGAAGAGGTCAAAGCTAGAATCAGAGGGGTTGCAGCCAACTGGCATAGAGTATCAGGAGTAGTCTATGACAGAAGAATGCCAAAGAAGCTGAAAAGTAAGGTGTACAAGACAGTGGTGCAACCAGTACTACTGTATGGTACAGAAACCTGGGCAGTAAAGGCAGAACAGTTGAAGAAGCTAGAGGTGATGGAAATGAAGTGCCTGAGAAAGGTGGTAGGATGCACACTGTGGGACAGGCGAAGAAATGAGGACATAAGAGCAGAAGCCAAAGTAGCTCCAATTGCAGAAAAGATCAAAGAGAACAGATTACGATGGTATGGGCACATGTGTAGAAAAGCAGAAGACAATCTGGTGAGGGAGATTTGGGACAGACAGGAAGAAGGTAAGAGGAAGCGAGGGCATCCAGCAAAGAGGTGGATGGATTGTGTGAAAGAAGATCTGCGACAGTCAGGCATGAGTGTTGAAGAAGGCAGGAGAGTGGCACTGAACCGAGAGAGTTGGCGACAGTTAATACGATACCCCAACCCCATGTAAATGGGAAAAAGGGGGATGATGATGATGATGACATGTCGGTAGTAGCTGTATGAATGGTATAGTAATTTCTGTGTCCAGATGTACTAGTGTGTAAACAGTATTACTTAGCAAGATGACAAGATTTTATTAAACAAATCATCAACAAGTACACTACTATTCCTAGTTAATAAGACAAATAAAATGGTTTATTGTTGGTATGGCTGTATGCCTGATGTGCCTGTGAATGCCACCGGATAGTCTCACCCCCTGCCTGCCAAGGATGGCAGGATAAGTGTAAACTGTCTGTACTGTACACGATACATGTCTCTCAAGTGTCACACTGTCACAGATATTGACCACTGTTGCCAAAACCCTATAACATCTAGTCGAAGTATATCAGTAGCACACTCACACAACAGCAGTGCACAGTACATTTTGGTAGTCATATATGTGCCCCTGACATGTAATAGTCCCCTGTAGTTTTGTACCTCTAGGTATAATAGCTTGGCCCATACTGTCCCATGTGGATAGCTTGAGAGGCATGTATGTGCTACAGATGCTATAGGGCATTTGGATACGTAAAGCAAGGGCAGACCTGTACAGTATAGAACAGTACTGTTGCAAACAGTATAGCCTATACTGTTGTTAATAGAGTTTATCTCTCTCCCCCCACCCCTTATCTGCATCACAAATTATTATTGTTATACTACAGGTACAGTTTCCTTTTCACATATGTTGTTCTCAAAACCTATTGTTGGGCCTTATGTTTTATTATTGTTATATATTACAATGGTTGCATACTAACATACCTTGTTGAAATGCCAGTGTTGTTGGCCTTTTGCTGTAACTGTTACTGGCATGCTGTCACAATACTGACTGTTATTCCATTTATTCTTGTGTTTTGTATGTTATGCAATATTATCATTCTGAGGTAATTGGAACACCCTTGCATGCTGTTATAACTAATGGTAAAATGTACTATATATGACTAACCTAAACACTTTGAAAAAAATCTCATCACCATAGCACAAGTGGGTAGGCCTGTTCCTGCAGCTCCACCTATCCCACCTAAACTGGCTGTGGCACTGGGTCCCAGGATGTCTGGGACACAACATGAAGTTGCCCCCTCCACTGGTCCTGTACCATACATGGGTGGAACCACCTCAGGGGATGGGGCCTGTCCCCCACCTTGGGGGCGGGCGTAGAGAGGGAATGGTCACCCAGTGATGGCTCTCAGGAATGGTGCACAGGATTGTCCAGTGTAATTTGGACAATCAACTATACCAGATTGAGGGCAGACTGGTGTAGCTGGAGGGGCAGGCTGGCCTTGGCCCCCAGTCCCCAGCGCAGCCACCTTTGGGGCCATGAAGGAGCAGTGGTGACTGCCCATGGGTGGGGAGCTCAGTTCCACTGCTGCCGTCTGGGGGCAGTTGTTTCTCCAGTTCCACAACGCCCTCCCCATCCAAGGTGTTTACCCCCATCATGTGTCATACACCACCCCTGTCTGCTGTCTTGACTGTCTTGTCTGTTTGCAAATGCCCTCCCCACATGTACCTATATCCCTTCCCCAACATTCCACTCTCTGCTTAAAAAAATAAAAATGGGCATCTGTCCCAAAAAAAAAAAAAAAAAATTGCCCCGTACATAGTTCTCCATTTCACCCATACCTACACTGCCCACAATCAATCATTACAGCCTTTAATCAACAAAGTTATGTCGCCTCCACCCTTCTCTTTTGGATGCGTGGCTCCAAATTCCAAAGTGTCCACGACCTGCACACCTGTTGCTATAGAAGAAATGGAGAGCTACGGTCCTTTCCTACACCCATCTTGCACATCCCTACCTGCTTTTCACATTGTTTTTCCCCCTGCTTACCCCCATTTCACCATTTTCCTATCACCCCTTTTTTCTTTTTTAAAATTAACATGGGTTTAAGTGGAGCTAAGCATGCTGCACTGTGCAAACCCACTTAATCCCACTTAAAACTGCATTAATCACTTTATTTGTTTCTGACACTGTTCTCCACATCAGCAAAATAATCATCGCTGCAAAGTCCTGGACTCAGGACCCTTTCAGCTACAGCATAGTGCATTAGCCCACTAGGCTACTCAGCTCTGGAGAGTAACTGGTGTTTCTGTAAACATATCATGAATTCCACTGATACACATCAGCAAAAATAATCACGTGGCAAATTTTGAACCCAGGGCTCTATTAACTACAGCATAGCGCATTAACCGACTAGGCCACTTAGCCTTGAATAACAGATGG
>NC_056729.1:1269943275-1269975775 GCF_019279795.1 Protopterus annectens | reverse complement strand
TAAACCCCCATCACACTTATATAAAGTAAATAATAAAATTTTTTTTTTAAATCCACGATATAGCTGCCCGTATTTGTGCGTGTGTGCGCGGGTGTGCCCATTGCTTAGCTACAGTTAGCAATTCTGACAAGGAAGAGCATAAGAAAGAATGTTTATGCAAATCACACCAAATCGCAATAGCGTAATGGTAGATCGTATGCACAAAGAGAAGGCATTCACGGTTCGAGTCCCACCACTCCCCTTCTTATTTATGTTTTAAATCAGTATTTAAAATAATACCAGACATATATGATTAAAATTTTATTAAAAGCAGTGACATGGCCAGTATATCAGTGAACAAAATATATATTTTTATAGGACCCAGATATATAATAGCCTGCTGTTAAGCAATGTTTTACACAGCTAAACACAGGTGCCCATAGTTTAATAGCGCTTTACCCAGCTAAACAGAGGTACCCATAGTTTAATAGCACTTCACCCAGCTAAACAGAGTTGCCCATAGTTTAATAGCGCTTCACCCAGCTAAACAGAGTTGCCCATAGTGTAATAGTGCTTTACCCAGTGCAATAGAGTTGCCCAAAGTTTAAAAGCGCTTTACCCAGTGCAATGTGTTTGCGCAGATGTGCGCGCCGCGCATACCAGGGCACTGTAGAGCACTGGGAAGCAACGTAGAGCTAAGTTGCTTAAACGCAGCCACACCCCCTAGCCTGTCTAGACAGTATTAAAATAAAAGAATGACAAGGTTAGAACCCAGGACCCTTTGTATCATAATCAAAGTACAGAACCACTAAACCAAGACAACATAGGGGAACCAGCCACTATTAACAATTAACATTCATAAACTTACGAATGGTAGTTTAACCATTACTAAGCAGGTCTATAGTCAGCCAAGAATTTTACAAAACGGCCAATCACAAAAATGTGCAGGAAATGCGGCATATTTAAGCCCCATAGACAGGAATACTCACCATAACTGATTGTAGCTCACATTTGCAGTCAGAATGGCAGGTGCAGGAGAGGGTTCATGCTTCCGAGCGCAACGTTGGGGCATCAAGGAGTCCAAATACATGGTTTGGCTCCTTGTCCACCGTCACGAGATAAGACTCCTACAGGGCCAGTTCCAAGGGATGGAGCACAAGGCAGAGGCCTGGAACCGGTTAGCTCCTGACCTCATCAGTGCCACAGGTGTTCCTCGACTGGTGAGCAGGTCTGTCACCACCATGCAGACCTGAAGAGATGAAAGCAGGACCACCTGAACCAGTGGATACAGGAGGCCCGTGGGATGCAGAATGCCCCACAACTGAGTATGTAGCCATTGAATGCAATATGTAAGAATTGATAATGGAGTATGTATAACGGATAGGTATGTCTCAATATCCCTTCATTTACTTTACAGCTGCAGGTGACCATGCTGCGAATCAGCAAGCCTATGCTGATAGGCTGCTAAGGCTGAGCCACCAGGCAGGTTAGTGATTATTCTGCATGTATTGTTATATAAAATATGGGAGAGAGCATGAAAGAAAGTGTTGTAGTCCAATAAAACAGCCATAGAATTGCCTGAATAAGGCCTCTGCATGTACTGTCAGATAAAAACGTCAGAGAGGCAGAAAAAGAGTGTAGTAACCCATTAAGAAAGGTAACATATGTCTGGAATAATATCTCTGCAGGCACTGTCATATAACATAAGTGAGTGAGCCTGAAAAAAGATTGTTCTAACCTATTAATAAAGGTATAATATGTCTTGAACATGTCTGCCATAAACACCGTTAAAACAAATAATGGAGTGAGCCTGTGGAAAAGTGTGCAATGTCATTAATAAAGGTCTAAAATCCAGAGTGTGTCTGTGTCACAGAGTCTGAAATGTTGTTGTACCCTTGCGTTATACAAATAGTACTGTTTGAAAATGTGCTGGCAACCCAGAGTTATGCAGTCCCATATAAAGTGGGTGATGGAAGTGCTAGTAGCTGTGAAACATATATACAGTCCACAATCGTCAGTTACTGGCTGGCATGAATAAGTTAACCTGGCACATAACCTGGCACACGTGTAGCATGTAATTATTCACCAGAAATGTGAGTGTGTGTCAAGAAATGCAGGGTTCTGTACAAATCGAAATGAAAATGTCATGTGAAAACATCCCAGATACGTAGATAAAGAAATATAAATGCAAACAAGAAATATCTAGCAGTAACATCTGCATCCTGGACAGTTAGTATGTCAGATATAAGTCAAGCATATATTGAACTAGCCAAACCCATGACACAACCTAATGTATGGTGGCAAGTGTAATAATACAGGTAGGGGATATACACTTGCAGTCACTGGGAATGTAGTGTAGACTAAAAGGTCATTATAAGATGTTAACCGAGGTTTTTTTCTACACCCTACCGTATGTGCATAAACCATGCAATTCCACACCTCAATGGGTATGTGTAATCTTAAATATTTGTTGGGACATATGTCCTATTGTTTTATAAATATTTGCATTGATGTTGATGCATGTGCCCTGTTCAAACACCATGTTCATGGTGCCTGTTGCTACCAAGCATCCCTGCACGCGGTTGGAATATCCACTGTCGTTCAATATATGCATGTGTTATTCTTGCTGTTCAACTGTTGGAACCTTGGTGTGTTGGGTTAATGGTAATATTACTGCATGCTGTTACAACTAATCAGGAATGCTGTTGTTTATGTTGTAATTAAACACACCTAATCACAGAACGTATGGGAAGGCTGGTCCCAGCGGACCCACCTGTCCCTCCTCAGTTGGCGAATGCACCTGGCACCAGTGGCTCTGGTGCCCAGCCTGGGCTCCTCTCCTCCATTGGTCCTGTGCCACCTTTGGGTGGAAGCGCTGCAGGGGATGGGGCTCGTCCCCTCCATGCAAGCATGGGCGGAGAAGGGCCACTTGTCACCCTTGCTAGGGTCCGGGCTGTGGTGCGTAGGGAGATCCAGCATTCAGTCGCTGATCCCCTACGCCAGCTTGAGGCGAGAGTGGTGCATCTCTTGGGTGTGCCTGCCCATCCTACACAGCCCTCAGCACAGCCACTCTCGGGGCTGTGAAGGTGCAGTGGTGACTGCCCATGGGTGGGGATCTAAGTTCCACTGTTACCATCTGTGGGCTCATGGGCTTGCGATTTCCAAACATCCTTCCCCATCAATTATGTTCACCCACATCATGTGTCAAACTCCGCCCCTGTATGCATCTTGTTTGTCTTGTCTGTTTACCTCCCCAACCTACCTCCCTAAATATACCTACTTCATCTACCTCACATTCCACTCTCACTTGAAAAAAAATAAAAAAAGGGCAATCTGTTCCCACAAATAAATTACGCCCCATACATAGCTGCCCAATTTGCACACATGTCCGCTGGACATGTAAACTGATAATTCTAATTGGCAGTACAACATATTTTGCTGTCATCACCCCTCTCTCAGGGATGGAAGGTTTCAAATTTCACACCAAATTTCAAACATATGCACAGCTGTTCATGGTAAAGAAATGGGCAGCTATGGACCTTCCCTACACCCATCCTGCACATCCCGAGCTGGTTTCCCTACTGTCTTTCCCTCTTTGTGCCCCCTTTTTCACCACTTTCCTATCTCCCCATTTTCGTTTCTTTAAAAGAAATTAGTGTGGGGGTTAGCGGGAGTAAGCACTTTTAAGCAGTAGTTAGCAGGGGTGCGCGAGTGTGAGCTTGTGTGCGCTTAGCTAAGCATTGCTAAGCATCGTGCAAACCCACGCAAACCCACTTACAACTGCTTAAAATGCCTTAGTCACTCTGTATGACAAGGCCCTTGTACTGCTCAGCAGCAAAATAAAAACCCTGTCAGTTTCGAACCAGGGACCTTGGACTCACCAGTCTGCATGAAGTACCACTACACCACAGCAGATATACAATAACTTTCTGCTGAAAGAAATATAACATGCATTACAATGAGTGAATGCAAAGGGAAAATAGGAAAGTCATAGGAATACATTGCAATAACTACTGCTGTATGCCAGTTAATTCTCTAATTCGAAAAGAAAGTACATACTCCCATGTATACAGTGTTAGCATTAGGAGGTGTGAGTAAACTTACACACTGAGAAGAGTGTACTGGAAGATACAACAGTCAGGTTTCAGTACAACATGCATTTCACTGGCTACAACCCAGCTTCAGATATGAGACATATACCAACCTTCTGACTGAGATAACAGTGTCCACAGCAAACAAGCATGGTCCCCACCTTGCAAAACTGAAAGGGCTATGCCTACCTAACCTATCATTGTATAGCAGTGTCCTGAAATCACAGTGAGAACTGCAATTACCATACAGCAGGCTGCATGCAATTACTAAATGGTGGCCACCAATTGGTGCAGAGGCCATCACATGCACATGTGCAGATACCTAGAAAAGCAGCCTGTATCTGCTGTCCACACATGCAATAATATCATTGCAACAACTGGGAAAGAGAGAGAGAGAGAGCATGAGTGAGAGAGCCGGACAGGGCCAGACAGACACAAACAGGCAGAAGGAGACAGACGCTGAAAACAAACAGCAACACACATAGGAAACAAAACCAAAAAAAAAAAAAAAAAAAAAAACATAAACAATAAATAAACAACTCCTACAACAGACGGAGATGAGGAATACAAAGGTAAGGTATGTAACAGATATGTATTTGGTGACATCCGAAAGATGTGTCTGAAGGGTACTCTACATACTGTGAATCATCCATATGTGGCAGCAGTCCGTATCTATATGTACATGCACATTTGCATAGGGCAAGGGACATATTGCAACTGTTAGTGAAGGCTGGACATAAGTATGTTGTTGAAGGCTGCTATGTGCACATATGTATGTAGGCTGTAGTGTGTGCCATTGCAGAAAGCAAGCAGTGCCAGTATATGTCATGTGATGTTAAACGCTGTGGGACTGAGCTACAGGCAGTGAGGCCTGCAACAGCTATACAGCCTGAGGACAGCAGAATGCATTCTGCACAACATTGAGCAATAGTATTACATAACCGTATGTCTCACAACTGTTGCATAATTGACATCCCCACCATGAAAGGTAGGCAGTATATGTGCCTATATGTGCAGCTATATTTACATCAATGGATGTTTACATGTATGTGTATATATACATGTATATACATATATATGTGTGTATAGATATATAGATTTATATATGGATATATGTAGATATATATGGATAAATATAGATATATACTGATATATATGGATATATATAGATATATATAGATATATATAGATATATATGGATATATATGGATATATGTACATATATATAGATATATATAGATATATATAGATATGTATGGATATGTATAGATATGTATAGATATGTATAAATATGGATAGATATGGATAGATATAGATAGATATAGATAGATATGGATAGATATGGATAAATACGGATAGATATGGATAGATATGTATATATGTATGTATGTGTATATCTATATATATATATATATATATATATATATATATATATATATATAGATATATGAGAGAGAGTGAGGGAGACACGGGGTCATATGTACTGCAACAGGTGCCTGTTGTCCAAGGCATGGACTGAACACCAGTGTTGATACCGCAGTGCCATACCCCATTCAAAAACGCCTTACACAGTAACTGCCACATAGGTGGTAGCCTGCTTAACACTGATGGTGTCAGAAGGGTACATGGGACACAGGTGCACAGTAGGCTCCCCTTTGATAATCACAGTGACAACAGTAGTAATGTAATCTGTCTACGTGGTATGTGTCATCACAAAAGGTGTGTCATCTAGGGAAATATAGGTCAGTGTTCCCCTCTACTCATCACAATGCCCCATGTGGTATGTACCTCACATGACAACTACAGCAAGTGGAAAGGCCACAGACATACCTAACAAAGAGTAATACTGCCCTCAAACACATGCCCTATGCAGACTGACTCACAAACCACAGCTAGAGTGCACTGCATACCACCCACCTAGAGGTTACCACTGCTGGACATACAGAGGTATGTCACACCCATAGCAGTTGGCCAACCAGCACCAAACACCTCACAATCCCTCCAGGCTACATGACCCTAGGGCCCTAATCCTTGTCACCTCACTAAACAGCACATGCTGGATGTACAGGTTCCTATCCACAAATATGCCATACTCTGGACTAAACCACCCAGCATGAACAAACAAGGCTCCTCATTAGCAGATGTCATACATACCACTGATGATTGTTTTGGAGATAGGTAATATGCCCTGGGAGTCACCTCTGTGTATCCGGTTGAAAGGAGCAAGTGAAATCACATTACATGTGTGTCAAAGGTCAGGGTAGCATATGGCTAGGCTGCTCTAGGCCCTAGGGCCAATAGCGTACTACCTAACTATGACACAATGCACACACACATGTACTCAGTGCAATACCTGCTATGTGAGGTGGAATGAGTGTGACAGTGACTGTGTGCAAGGTTTGTAAAGGTGTGATAGCTTAGTGTGAGGTTGTGTCTGTCATGGTAGTTTGTGTCCTAGGTGTGAGGCCGGAGAAAGATGTGTTCATTATTGGGAGGCAGACATAGTAGGATGGCATATGTTGTGACGTAGTGCCTTGTGTACGACTGTGGTGTCCCAATGTAGGCTGAAGCAATACATGCATGCTCAGTAAGTGGTACTGCTGGTGACTCCAGTTCATATATGAACTGTTGTACTACCTGAAGCTGTAGGCCTAAACAGCACAGTATGGTGTATGTTCACAGTCACTGGTAACACTGTCTTGTGTGTTTCCTGTAGTCTGCACAGATTACATACCACAGGAATAGGTATCTGCAAGTAGGGGCACACAGTACTATAAGGTACACAGGTAATGCTCATCTGTGTCAGCATACATCTGTGTTGTCGTATGTATATCCGATGTGTGTTTAATGATGCCTGTACCATGCTCGCAATGACATGTGTGTTACAGGGTATGTGTGTGTACCTAGCAACATGTATACTCTGTTACAGCAGTATGCCACCTATATCAACAACCATGTACATATGTCAGGTAGGGGTATGGCATCAAAGACTAGGGTGGTTTACCGGTAATACTGTAAATGTAAATGACATCCATTGCATTGGATGACATACTTCTTCATG
Source organism: Protopterus annectens (assembly GCF_019279795.1). Lineage (NCBI taxonomy): Eukaryota > Metazoa > Chordata > Ceratodontiformes > Protopteridae > Protopterus > Protopterus annectens. Next base: position 1,269,968,644 of record NC_056729.1, on the reverse strand, counting down.
CATTAGCTTGATATATACCCCCGGGGCGAGGTTGTGCATTGTATCCCAAACAGTGTGCCGAGTACTGGTGTATACTGGTGTGTTATATAGAGTGTTGCAGGCACTGTCAGCCAGTTGTGGGCTGAGCACTGATATGTGGTATTGAATGTGTGTATCCTCTGATATACAGATAGATGCTATATATGGCAGTTAGGTGATATCTGTACTTCATAATGTTAAGTGTGCCACATGACATGCTCACACATATCGTTTAATTGTCTTCCAGGGTTATGGCTCATCAACAAAACCCATCGTATTCAGCTGTGGAGGAGCAGGACATCCTGAACAGCCTAGTGCAGCACTATAATCTGCTGTTTTCCATGGCCAGCCAGCACTAGCATGACCGTACTGCACTGTGGCAAGGGTAAATGACATAGGCATGCATAACCGGACATATGAGCAGGTACACCATCACTGCAGTGATTTAATTAGACATGTCCGGCGGCATGCATATGATATCCATAGGCAACAGCTTGCCACAGATGGTGGGGTGGCCGTACATCCCCCCCCTCACCAGAGTGGAGGAGCTGCTCCTAAGCGTGGTGGCTCCTGGCCTACAGCAGCAACAGTGTCACACATGTGTCATCATGGAGGCCGGAACCACCCAGCAGGATGACATGGAGCATGCAGGTAATATGCCCTAGCTGTAGACTACCGATACCTGTATTGTTAGAATATGCATATGTGAGATGTGTACTGTGTGTTTAGCAGTTGTGCTGCCTAACATGTGAAATACTGATATTTGGAATAGTATCCGTACACCTGTGACTGTTGACTGTTGTTTCACTGTCGTTTAGCACTCTCACAGTAGCAATGCCACAGTTGTGGCCACTGACAAACTGTGTCATATTCTTCTAGCTCCCTCTGGTGTGACAGCAGGGCAGACAATACATGCTGGTGAGTGTGATAACACTTTAATATTGGTAATGAAATGTGCATGTCATAAGTGAGGTGTAGGTCATGTACACGTAACACACCTGCGCATAATGCATGCTGTGCATGTTTGCTGTGAGACATCAATCATCTCAGTAAAGTCAGTAGCTGCCTCATTCACCTGAAATGCACAGTGCAGCAGACACAATTCTGGCAATACTGTACTGCACATTGGATATGCATAGTTGCTACAGCTGTACACAACAGAACACGTTTATCTTATGCAGTACACAAAAACATGCTACATTTGGCATTACCACACACCCACTGTAAGGTCACACTTCAGTATCCCACATGTCATGCACACACACATGATGTACCTCAGGGGTAGAAGCCTATCATGGGGCTGTGCAACACTCTGCAACACATAACACAGTCATGTTAGGCAATGCTCCCTATTGGGCACCTCACACACCCATGTACAAGGTGGCTGTGTAATTGTGAACGTAGCCATGGCACTGCAGTTCAGGTACAGCATGCTAGGCAGTGGTCTTGCACACATTAGTAGCTGTGAATGACCACAAGATACATGTTGATGATGGCACAGGGTACTACACCCCATCCAGTTACAGTGACCACAGTACTACTCATAGCAGTCATTGCTTTGCACCTCAGTGTTGTGTGTGTGCAAACATATGCACCTATACACAATATGCATAGCATGTGTTCTGTGTGTTTACATATGCCAGTATATACAATATGCACATCAGTCAGCATCCACACAAAGTGTCACATATATGTCCTGGAATGCTAGTGGGTGTATAGGTCACTTGACACACATTGGGTATGTGTGGTGTTTAATGTTGCAGTCGTGTAGCATGCCATGCCATGTCTGGCACCCACATATCTGCAATATGTCCCACACTCACCATAACCACTGTACACTGGCCATGTCGGCCATTGAGATTCCTTCATGTCAGCATGCACCGCACATCCCGTGTGTGTACATAGCATGCATGTGCTACACCCGTGCCCACTATTATTTGCTATGGACACAGACACTGCACTCAGACATAGATATCTATGTGTAACACAGATAACACATGCAGCCATGGCATGTGTACTTGTGAGTGATGGTGCACAGGGCATTGCAGAGCTGATAATACCTGTACAGCAATGTTGTGACCAGGTACACATTGTGTTCCAGGGTATAGCCAATCACTGAACAACTACACAGTTGCATCAAAGCCATGTATGCTGCCATTTAATAGGGGCATCTACACTTGCACTGCATGGTCTTGTGCAACACATATTCTGCATGCTGACATGTGTGTGGTGACTGTCTACCTTGTGATACTGACACCCACCTACACCCACTATAGAGTATGTGTTGGATTGCTGGTATGTATGTGTATGTGCTGTAGTGAGGTGTGTATAAGTGTTCATGTGTGCATGTGTGCATGTGTGCATATGTTCATGTGTTCATGTGTGCATGTGTTCATGTGTGCATGTGTGCATGTGTTCATGTGTGCATGTGTGCATGTGTGCATGTGTGCATGTGCAGACCGTAAAGTGTGTTTCCTGTCTTCCTCTCACAGGTGCTGAGTTAGGGGTTGGCGAAAGCAGCAGGTGACCTGAAGCCACTGTCACGAATAGTGGTGATGATGACACATGCAATTTGGCACAGGAAGATTTGACAGGGTCTGTCGTTGGTCTGCCAATCGACAGTAGACAACGTTCAACCCCATCTATGTGCACACTCATACTGTCAATACATCCCTCACCACCAATGGCCATAGGTGAGGGACAACATACAGTTGGCATTGACCAGGAGAGTATGGTACCCTTGGCACTTGCATCCCCTCACAGCAGCCATAGCTGTAGACCCAGAACAGTACCACATAGGCGGAGGTCCAGGGGTTCTTGGGGGAGCACCACTGGTCGTATTGCCCCTGGCAGGCATGCCCTCACAGGTCTTACGATGACCAGTATGTTCTGGGCTGTAATGCAGGCTCAGGCACGTATGGAACGGTACACCAGGCAGAGACTTAGGGCACAGAGGGCACATTACACCACTATCAATGACAGCATCTGTGACCTTGCTGGTGCCATATGGACTTACACCGAGGTCATTGATAGACATTGGGGGGAGACATTAGATGCCCTCCACAACATGTCTTCCATGAGCCAGGACCATGCGGGACGGTTGCGACGTCGACGCGGATGCATGCCAGCAACAGCAACAGCAACAGCTGGCAGTGGTTGTGGATGGCCCACAGTTCACAGCCGCTCCCATAGTGGCAGTACCAGCCCAATCAATGCTGGGGCTGGCCTGTCCATTGACCGTCCCAGTAGACCACGTGCACGTGGCTCTGGCAAGTCCCAGCAGGGACATGGGTCCAGTCATCATACCTCTGCCTCTGATGACAGTACCCAGTCAGGGTTGGTACCCAATACTGTCCGTAGCACCCCTGCCAGGCACAGGTACTGTGTCCGTGGCCAGAGACAGTGATCTGTACAGCCTAGCAGGTACAGTCTGTGGCTGTCGCACAAACTACCGTATATGGCAGCCACATGGTGGAGCTGTGTGCATGCAGACACACACACATTAACCAAACAATTAGGGCTCACACATACACACACACATTACATCAACATTGGCCCATGCTGTACTGTTGTCCCTCACACACACACACACACACACACAGACATGTCGATTGGATGGGTCAATGTCAGGCTCTGGCAAACAACAAAATGCCCTGTGCATATGATAATACCTGTGTCACCTTCTGTCATCTGCATCATTGATGGAGGGACAGGCTGACATGTTGCTGATGCATAGGGTGACACTATAGCAGTGTAGCAATAATAACAAGTTGTCAACAAGGAAGTGTAACTACATCCTTGTAGGTATATCTGAGCAGACATTATGCATCAAAGCTCTGATTGTCAATGTAGCATTGTTTACACCACTGTTAGGTCTGAGTATGTATTGTCCACCCATGTGCCACTTGGCTGAAGTGTAATGTGTTGCCAGCATGTGTTAGTGAGTGGACAGTACGTGTGTGATGTGTGCAGTACAGATTAGCAAGTGTACATCTGTGAACATGGTGGGTGCGCACTGTCTGGATGTACGTGCATAGTGGACACATGGGACGTGTGGCATACCCTGTTGTACACATTGTTAACATCTCATATTATCTTTCAGTGGCCAGTATGCATTCTACTACAGTTATGTACTAACATGGGTAGACATGTGTATGACATGGGTTGACACTATGCTGTGGGTGATACCGTTAATATCTGTCAATGATTTGCGGTCTGGCAGTATACACAACCTCAACAGCATGACTATAAGCAATCATTGGATGATGTCCTGACAAATGACACACAGTAGTAGGGAACCCAGTAACAACTGGATCCTTCCAGTGGTACACTATAACACTAACCAGTGGTAATGACTGCCACCCATTTCTGTGACCACACCTGTTTGGCATATAGCACCCTTAGGTACATGCAGACACACTAAGGATGTGTTCATCCAAATCTGGAAATGCATGGATTGGCCTACAATGCATTACCTGGATGGGACGCATATCCTACACAAGGGTATCATACAGACAGATACCTGTTGTCTGATACATACTGTATAGCAGTAAGCCGACTATGGCATAGTCATCCTCATGTACTATACATACTGTCCCGTCAGTACCACACAGGTGGTAGCCCTCAACATGTATGTTGGGTACCAATGTGTATATACAGCCTCATGTTATGTCATGTGTCCCTTGGTATCCACATATCCATAGATATTGTGGAGTCCCAAGGTGTATCACATAAGACATTAGAGGCCTGAATGCATATCCACAAGGCAGTCATACACCTATAAAGACTGTCCATTCTTGCCAGTCTTTGTTGTGTATGACCATGTCTGATATATACCCCAGGCATATACCCTCACTCACACTACTCTTACGTAACTGTCATGGGTGTGTGTGCCACAGATGACCTTGGCCACAGAACACGACAGTGGATGGCCTTGTCACATACATACATATGTGACCTATGATCTGAGAAGCAGCAGCACAACCTGTCAATGGAAACAAATGTTTTCATGTAGTATGCAGGCTTCACACCTATGTACTGATTGAGGGGACATGTACACATATATATTTTCCACGCAGATACCTGATGTGTGCAATGCACTTACTGTTGTAATCATACTATGTCATACCATAGTAAAAGCAAAATCCACACCACATTGACACACACACAGTCAGCATTTGCAGGATTCAAACCTCTACTTAACTATGCTATGATACTAGAGAGAGACGCAGTAACATGGTGCACTATATGCTTTACTGGCTGTTTTTTCTTCTCCTGCTGTATTTGTAGAATGGTGACATCATCAGATTTTCCAAAGAGGAATGTACCTCTGTTAGTGTGTTTTCCCAGTCTCCAAAATGTGCACTCCTCTCAAAGAAAACTGCACACATACACACCCCCTCCACACACAGCAATTGCAGGATTCAAACCCCTACCTAACTATGTTATGATACTAGAGAGTGACGCATTAACACGGCGTGCTATTTGCTTTATTGGCTGATTTATCTTCTCCAGCTGTATTTGTAGGATGCTGACATCATCAGACTTTCCAAAGAGGAATGTACCTCTTTTAGTGAGTTTTCCCAGTCTCCAAAAAGGGAACACCTCTCAAAGGACACTGCACACATACACCCCCCCACAAACACACTGCTTGCAGGATTCAAACCCCTATCTAGCTATACTATGTTACTAGAGAGAGAGAGAGAGAGACGCATTAACACGGTGCGCTATTTGCTTTACTGGCTGGTTTCCCTTCTCCTGCTGTATTTATAGGATGGTGACATCATCAGACTGGACATGGTGATGTGTGTATACTTTGTTTTATGCCATTCCAGGAATTGTCCATGTGGGTCAGCAGGTGTCAACAGCTTGAACAAGACCTCAGAATCCTTACCTTGTGTGATCTATCTGTGGACACATTGACATTCTGTCATGTGTCAACACATATTTATGCACAGCTTGTTGGTTTTGTGGATACTACATGTGTCTGGGATGTTGATAAAGGGATATTCAAAGTCTATGTGACACATGTGTAGATGTGTTCATTGATGTATGTCCTGGGTGGCTGCCTTGCAAACAGTCCAGCATGTTTGGGAACCATGATCCGCACATGAACATACCACGGTTGGTAGGGTTGTGTGTATGTCATCTTCCAATAGCTCTGTTTATGACTGCAACCATGATGGACTCCATGACCTTGCAGATCAGACCTCATAGGAGTACTGGACTTGACTTCCCATGGTGTGTTGTGCACCAACACATGTGGGGTGTGCCATATGTAGCTGTGACGTATTCAACGGTTCCACATCCTGTGTAGGGTGTGAGGCTCAGTTGACTGTTCAGGTGCATGATCTGTTTGTTCTGTAGTTTGTGCATGACACATATTGGGAATCAATGTATTCCACCTGCTGCCATACTTTTGGCAGTGGGGGCAGCTGCTCATCCATTCTACATGTGATATCTCCTGGTATGATGATGTGGACTATTGTCAGTGGGGGATGGGTATGTACATATGGGCCTGTCTGTCATGATGTCGGCATTGTCACTCAGGTACAGTTGGCCCTGACTCAGGACATATATGGGTGTACATTGATATTTATGACATAGCTGAAGGAGGTGTCATGATTCAGTCTGGACTCCTTCTCAGCTACTGTTTACAAAACACCAACGAACATGAGCACTAATCCCTGTTATACTCTTTTACATGCTTAACACCCTACTGATCCTTTGTGATCAGGCTACAGAGTATGTCATGATAATATCCTGGCATGTCCAGGGGTCGGTTTTGTGTGTACTCTTCAGTCCAGCTGGTGGATATTGTGATATTGACACAATGTCACATTTGCCTCATGTACACAGACAACCTTCTCTTCCTCCCCACAAACTCAGATATATGTGTAAGATGCACCTATATAGACATACAGGGAGCTGAACTCTCTCGACCCATGACTGGCACAGTCTATCAGGTGGTGAAGGTAACCACATACACCACATATCAGTCTCACATATCCTCTAGCAACAGCACTCAAACCACATTAGCACACACATAGACATACTTGGATGCTGTAAATGTACTCTACCTAAGCAGCAGAGACCTCCAAAGCAGACACACACACATCTGCTACCCCACTACAATACCCACATATTCACAATGTCAGTGTGCCATACAGTCACTGCCCTTCGGGCTAAACAACACACCTAATACACTTGTAATAGGCAACACTTATTGTCAGACACACTGTCGTACCACTCACCAGCCCTAACAAGAGAATAGTCACTTTGGGCTGTCTGTTGGGTGCCAGGATCTGCCACATAACACAGGCAGTCAGGTCACTCCAAAGCAAGTACAGGACTGGCACCATCATTGTCCATGCTGGTGTGTATAACCTCAGACATTACTCCCTGGACCACATGACATGATACATGGAGGAACACTCTGATCATGTAGCCCAGGATAGTATGACCCTGACCTTGTCTAGCATCTTACACCCACCAACTATGATGTCACAGTATACGGACACACATATCACATTTAACAGTTGCCTAACAAATTTGTTTCATTCATAGGGGATACAGTGTCTGTCAGCCTATGGTGACATGCTCAACATGCCACGTAGCTTCACTATGGACAGCTTGCACCTGTCACCCTTGGACTTTGGAATACTGGCTAAGGCTCTTGCTACTACCATAGTGCCTTTTTTAAGCAGGGCTCAGAAGACAAATCCACCTCCATAGACATTACAGGTTAAATGAAACTAAGGGTAATGCTGCTCAACAACAGTTGTGTTAACCTCATATTGTGGCCACTCAGGACTCTCCTCAGTATGGAGGATAGAAATATCTGTGCACTGACAGATGCCTGGTTCAGGCTCGCTTATGCACACCAGCACTACCAGGTTATGTTTCATACCATGCTGTCTGACAACAAGACTTGGAACAGACAACACAACTAGGGGGGAGTATCCATATACATCACAGATACACACACCTCCAGGCTAATAGCACTGCACAAAGCATCACAGACCATACATATACAACTACCATTGTACAATACTGCCTTTCAGTTTGTTGCCTGCTAAAGAACACACTCCAAAACTCAGGAACCACACTCAGCTTTCTTGGGAACTATGGAGAATATGAAGGTCTCCACAAGCACCATTATATTGTGTGACTTCATATACACAAATATTGACTGGGGATACTACTCAAGCCCCGACACCCTCACCCAACAGTTGCTTCAATTTGTGGATTCATATGCTATGGCACAACCAGTCAGCACAGCCACAAGGGGGAATACATATTGGACCTGATCATCACCAACATGGGGACTCTATGTTCCACACCAGCGCTATACCCCTCATTGGTAAGGTCAGAACATACATGTATCTCACTAGACATACATATACCCTCCACACACCCATCCTGGGTAATCTTGGTGAACTTCTCATGAGCCAACATTTCACTTCACCGAAGCAAGGTGGTATCCTTCAGAGACCCTGAGACAGTGGCAAATACTGCTCACACTGCTGCATCCTTTACATACATATTCTATGGACACCTAGTGGACTGCATGGATTGTGCTATCCCAAATAACAACAGGACCCACTACTCCAATGGCAGGGGACCTGTCTGGTAGAACCCAGCCATTAATAAGCTGTACAATGTCAGGAGGAAGCTACTACATGATAGAGCACAATCCCAGACTGGAAAGGCATCTGTGATCTTTACTAGCAGACAGCTACAGTCACTCATGAACTTTTCTAAGGCCCGCTTCTACCAGACAATTGCAAGAGACATGTAGGTCTATGAAGCCTTCTTCAGTTATGTCAGGAACCTGGGTGGACACTCACTGATATGCTGTGAGTTACTGCATACTGACTAAACCTACCCTGAACCCACTGGCATTGCCAACATCCTGGGAAACAGGTTCAGTGCAGATGTCTCCCACCCATCCCCCCTAAGGAGCAACTATCCATCCCAACAGAGTATAACCTCCCTGACATCACACAGTAACAGGTGAGTGCTGCCCTCCCCAAAGTGTACATCACAGTATCAATGTGACCAGATGGTGTCCCAGCCTGCATCTTACACGAGCATCATGACAGACGCAACCCTCACATTATATCACTGTTCAATATCGGAGTTACCACAGGATATGTACCCAAGGAATGGCATACAGTGACAGTTGTCCCGCTCCACAGAGTTGGTGCCACAACGGACCACAGACAATATTGCCCTATAAGCCTATGTAGCCGGTTCTGCAAAGCTATGGAGCGTATTGTCATGGGACTCATACACATAGACATCGGGAACCTACAGACACTGTGTCCTACACATTTCAGCATTGTTGTGGGCAGATCTTGCCTCTTGAACCCATTTGTATTCTTTAAATGGCTAACAGATCCATCAAAATAGGGACGTCTGTCCACACAGCCTACCTGAACCTTGCAAAACCCTTCAACACAATAACCCACTGGGCCATTATGCATAGGCTTACCAGCGTCAGTATGGACACATATCTCACACAATGGATTGATACCTGGATCAGGGATAGCACCCACATGGTCAGAATTGCAGGTGCCATGTCTGACTATACACCAGTTACACATGACATCCCACATGGCTTGGTCCTGGGACCTCTCTTGTTCAGTATATATTTGTCTTACATACAGGCTACCACAGGGGGAATATGGCTGAACATGTTTGCACTTGACTGCAAACTGGGTGCCATATTCATACTTAAACAGGGTCTCACAGAGATGGATGACTGGTGCCTGAGCCATGGCCTACAGCTAAATGCCATTAGTTGCATAGTCGTCCCCTTTGGGAATAACAACATGCCCACACATTACCACATAGGTAGTACTCCATTACATACGGTAGGAGTTGTTAGGGGTTTGGGGACATGACTTGTTCGTACTGTCGCCTTTGACATTCACGTTGCCAAAATGGTTGGACACACCTTCTATGTGGGCCACCTTATCCCATATGGTTTCACATCTAGATCGAGTGAGGTCATTGTGCCCCTATACTCATCACATCCATGCTTGGTTACAATGCCACTTTTGGGGTGTACCTTACCCGACACCTGCAGAAACTGTACTGGCCATGGAAGTTCCTCACCAAGCAGATCTAGGGACTCACACAGATGCCCTGCATAGTTCAGATGCAGTAACTCCAGCTCTACTCAGTCGCTTACCACCTACTCAGATATGATGTGTGCCTGTTGTTTACAGATAGACCCAACCCAGAATTACTGGACATGCTCCACCTCAGGATATCCGACTCCCTTGGAGCTACACACTCCAGGGACGTATACCTCAGCACAGATGTTATTATGACATTGTGGAGGGACATATTCTTATCCCAGAGGGGCCACTCACTCCAGAATGTAATCCCAGTTTCACATAGGCAGAGCCACCCACTGACCACCTACTGGAGACATCTTGATGACTGTATGGGTGATCTTATGTTTACCCCTGGGATATCTTCTGTGTCCCTGCTAGACAGAGGTACACTAGCCTAAATGTACATGGGCTATCTTGTGTGACCTACTATTCACACACACAGTGTAGTAATCTGACAGGGTTGCGAATGCCAAACACACTCTGGCTAGGCTTGTACATGCCCTAGGGCAGATAGCCTAGTATCGACCTCTGAACCTATGCTAATGTTCAAGATGCACAATGTGTATTGCTGATACTGTTTGCAGGTCTTTATCATCCTTGCTTTACCAGTTTCTATGAACAACTTTGGTATCTGCAGAACATATTTGATTATGACAGGGTTCCACTATATTATAGATGTGTCTGTTGTCATATAACTGTGTGCACAGGGTGGATTGCTGTATAGTGACAGGTTCTAGGGTTCTGCCAGATATGCGTGGCCCACTGCTGTACTCAGACATGGCCTAAGTGTGTGAGCATGCCCAGTTCTGCCATTCCATGTTTTGTTGCCTGACATTTGTCTCATTTATTCAAGTGTGTGAGCATGCCCAGTGTGACCCTTCAGTATGTTGCTGAGGTCCACTTCATTTGTTGATGTGTGCGAACATGACCAATATTAACATTTATACTGTGTGTGTTGGAAGTCAGGTTCTGTTCTCACTGCAGGACTCACCTTTGGGTCATAACTCGACAAGGATTATGCTGTGCCTGCAGGGTTTCCATGAAATACTTTGCATAGACTTATCAACATTCCTTCATACAGGCTGACCACTGCAATACTGTCATGGTTTAGTGGTTTAGTACTTTGGCTATAGTGCACAGTATCCTGGGTTCGAGGCCCATCACTGCTTTATATTTTCATACTGAGCAGACCAGACTGCTTAAGGGCCTGTTAAGCAAATATGAGCATGTTGGCTTTTGTTCAGCTATGCCCTACTTAAACCAGGCTTGTCTGACATTGCTCAGTATTCACCAACATTGCTGGACGTTGCCCAATATTACTGAACATTGACCACAGTTGTGCTAGCTGGTGTGTGCAATTTTGTTTGCATATACTACATGGTGGTAAATGCTGTTTAGCACTGCTTTATATTGCTTAACACATGGCAATCATGCCTTAGGTGGTGCTGCAGGGCTGCCTATGTCGGATGCACATACTACACTCCCTGCACATGTTTGAAAGCAGGTAGTGTCAACTTAGGCATCCCTTTTACTATATGTGCAAGTCGGAGAGAGGTATAATTTCCAGAGTTCCTACTGAGCCAGTGTATGTGCTATGCGTTGCCTCTTTGCCAAGGCCAAGGCATACTGGGTACGCCTCCTTCTGCCTACTGGGGCAGGCTCAGGTTGTTCCTCCTCCTAGTCACACTCTGCCTGTGCTGGCCTTGGCAATGGCGGGGGGCTGTTTGGCCCAGGCCTATGCTGGTCCTGCTGCAGCTGTTTTCACAGGATCATACTATGTAGCATAGCACATACCATGACAATTTGGGTACATTTAGTTGGTGAGTACTGTAAGGCTCCACCAGATGTGTCCAGGCACCGGAACCATGACTTGAGCACCCAAACACACGTTCTATTACATTACGTGTTTGTGCGTGTGCCTCATTATGGCATTCCTGTTCATGTGTGTGTGCGTTTCTGATGGGTGTCATCAGCCACGGCTCCAGTGCATAGCCAACATCCCCCACTAGATGACCATGTGGGATGTCCCCATTGGCAAATGTCTGGTACAGCTGTGTCAGATGTCAGATATGTGAATCATGGTAGCTTCCAGGGCAGCCTGCACATACATTCAGTATTATGCCCTGGGCATCACACGTGACTTGGCAGTTGATGGAGGGGAAGCCCTTGCGGTTGATGTAGACCCTACCCCACTCACCGGCTGGTGCTTTGATGCATATGTGCATGCAGTCTATTGCACCCACTACCTCAGGGTATTCCGCTATTTGCTGGAAGAGATGCATATTGCTGGCCAAAACCTCACGGGAATTGGGGATATATACGTGATCACCGACATGTTCTGACATGGCATCCAGGAACTGATGTAGTACCCTGGATGCTGATGCATGTGATATCCCCATCATATCACCAGTTGGTCTCTGGAAGGTACCTGTTGCTAATATTCTTAGGCCAACACATACCTTGGTTTTCACTGGGATGGGTTCCCCTCTGTTGGTTCTGTGTGTGAGGCATGGCCTGCACAGCTCAACAATTTGATACAGGAGGTCTCTGTCCACTCTATAGCGCTCCACTATCTCCAGCTCATGTAGCCCCTGGTAGGTGACCCTGGGCCTGTACACTCTTCTCCGTCTCCTCACTGTGGGTTGTCCAGCAGCATTTCCATTGTCACCACCCTCAGCATGTAGCATATGTCGCCTTATAACAGCAATGGCAGCCTCTAACATTTCTTTGTCTCAGTAAAGCTTTTTTCAGTTTTCACTTCTATTAGCTTACTGCAGTGTCTGTTGTGAGAAACATACTGGACTGTTGTTTGCAGAGTTTTAAGTGCTAGGCTGGGCTGGGCTAGTGTAATGCCTCTGCAATTGCCTGATTCTGATTGTTTTCACCTGCTAGCTCTGCTAGTACTCCCTGGTAGCTTCCTACTATTTGTTGTGCTTCCTTTTTCCTTTCTGTTTCCTCGGGGGCGGGGGAAGAACCACGCACACAAGCGCAAACACGTGCACAGCAGCTAACATGCACGCACACATGCTTATACGGACTAAAACTTGCTTATTTGGGTTAAAACGCGCTCACACCAGTGCAAATGCGCTTACAACTCTTTAATCAGCCTTATACATGCTTACTCCAGCTTAAATGCGTGCACTCATGCTTACAAGCACTCTGTCTTACTCGGGTTTACACACACGCACATGCACACATACCCATTCAGCAAGAAACTTTGGTTTTATCCACAGCATACACCTTCCATTTCTTGGCTTTCCCTAGCCTACCTGTTGACACACCTCTTTCCATGATGTATAAATGACAGCTGACACATGCCACTCTGCTCCAATGAGCTTCACGTCTTTCATACATACCCCCCTCATGATGTCACCTATCTTCTACTCTGTTACTCCCCATATCCTACTCCTACACTCTACTGACTGTGCTCATTTGCTATGTAAACTTGCGATTCACTATCCTAACACTCATTTACATAGGATTGCCGACTAATGCTTGGTTACATGTCTTATACTGAGCTTCCCCCCTTAGCAACCTCTACTCGGTGGCCATGTTGTCTTCAGCCTGCCATTCCCTTGCATTGTACATTAACAATTTCAATAAAATCCACATTTGTGGGTTTTAATTTTTAGTATTCTGGGTTTTAGAGCGCAGCCCGTTTGCGCGGTGCTGCGCTACGCTTAAACATCGTAAATCAGCGAAAAAAATATATTTTTATTTTCATATTGCATCAGGAAACATTTCCAATGGCCATTGGCATGCTTCCTGCACTGGATGCAACCTTTATTTGGAGCTGTCACGGCTCTGTTTTGCTATTTGCAGAATGGTAGTCAGTTGTCAACTGAGTACATTTCTGCAAATAACAATGCTCTTACTTGGACAGGTTCTGGTTTCCTGAATCACAAATCTACCTCGTTTGCATGCCTTTCACCTGCAATTGAGGTAATTTGCATATCCCAGTCCTGTCCGTGTAAGAGCCATTTTAGAAGCTCTCTTACACGCCCCTACAGGCTGTTCCTGGATCGCTCATCGGACATAATGGCTGCATGGAGTCTTACTCTACTCTAAGACTCCGTGCAAGTCTTCGTGAATCCGGCCCTATATATTTCCTGTTCCAAAGGAGGTATGGGCCTCCTTGAAATTGATTACATGTATAGATTTGCAATCATGGGACTGCACACATATCTGCTGACCTCACAAGACCCAAACATAGTGAAAGTTTTGAAACATGAGGAGAATAAACCTAAGATTATTTCCCTGCTTAGTCTAGCAGAAGCATATCAATATCAAGCAGGAATGAAAATCAAAACAGAAGTCGATAAAAATCAAACAGCAACTGAATTTGCCAAAAAACAAAAGAAAAAAAATATAAGGTGAAGGATCAGATAAGAAGGGAAGAAATGTGGAAACTGCATAAATATAGTTGCAAATATAGAAAACTCCTGGAAGAACATCATGTTGATCAGGATCGAATGCAGAAGTTGTTAAGGAGAGGCAAATTCAAACCAAAAGATGAAAGGTTAATATTGGCAGCCCAATTTAGTGGGCTACATACACATTGGTTTACAAAGTCCATTGAACATGTGGGAAAAACAGACAAATGTAAGTTTTTAAAACAGAATTGGAAACAGTCGCACACTGCATTGCTGGTTGTGACATATTAATGGCAGGAGGACTATATTCTGAAAGGCACAATAATGTGGCAAGACTGTTGCACTGGTGATTGTGCAAATATTATAATACTGAAGTAGATGAAGAACACTACCAACATGAGCCACAAGCCATTATAGAAAATGATGAAGTTTACATCACATGAGATCACCCATTACCAACAGTTCAAAAGACAGATGCGAGAAAAACAGATCTAGTGGTCCTTGAAAAGAAGACAAAAGTAGTATTCATCACTGAAATCACTGCCCCCAGTGACTACATTGTCTTGCATACAGAAAGACACAAAATCATAAAATATCAAGATATGCAGGCAGAAATGAGAGCAATATGGAAGAAAGATATCTAGACACTTCTAATAGTAGTGGGTGCAATGGGTGTTATAAAAAAGAATCTACAATCGTATTTAGATATATTACAAATACATGTAACTCCAGGAAAACCCACTGGGTACCAAACCCTTGATTCTAAATTAGTGGTTATCCTCCTGTATTAAGACTGAAAATGTGAGTTACTATGGGCTTAGTACCCAGTGAGTTTTCCCAGCTTTATTTCCCTACACGTTTTTGTTATGACTACAGTCACAAAACTACTGGGGAACTGCCATCATATCAAGTGGACTCCTTCGGGAAATATGTTCTAATACATGTAAGTCTGTATGAATTGCAGAAAGAGTCATTGCTGGGCACATTGCAGGTGTTGTGAAGAGCACTTCTGTCTGACATCAAAGACTATAGCAATACTAATTTCATGAACTTTAATCATACTTTGTCTAAGGAATGAGGTCCATTTCCATCATGGTATTAGAAAGCCAAAAGATTTGGAGAAATTAAAAAGAGAGTATAATGCTCTCTTTTGCATGTACCTCACCAGACACATGCAGCAGCTGAAGAGAGCACATGAGTCACTCACAAAGAAAACACAGTGCAAACAAACCATGCCATGATGAATGTAGATAGACTGAAATCCATGGCACTGTAATCTGTATCATAGAATGGGGTGACTTCTGCCCTTCCTCCAGGCCAGTCTCTGACCCTGTCCTAGTGGGAATAGTGCACATCCACAAATCACATATAGCTGATGACAACAGCATTGTCTGGTGAGGAGAATATAACAATGTCTCACATGCTGGTGTAAAAGGCTCTCTGTAATGTCAAGCAAGTGCACACACACACACACACACACACACACACACACACACACACACACACACACATACACACACACACACACACACACACACACACACACACACACACACACACACACACACACACACACACACACACACACACACACACACTCCAGTTGACTGCAGTGAAAACAGAACCCCTACCTAAGTAAAAACACTACAGAACTTAGTACTTTATGTAGGCACCATGGCACAAGTCTAACTTTTACAAGACTGCAGGTCAACTTACAGTCTATGACTTCAACAGGGCATGTTAGAGAGAAGATGTTGGGAGGCCTGCATGAAACAGATGTGTAGGCATGTGCAAGTATCGAAATACTGTCAATCCATGAGATTGCAGTGGTAACTGTAGAGTACACACTTCTGGCTAGACACACACACACACACACACACACACACACACACACACACACACACACACACACACACACACACACACACACACAATTGACTGCAGTGAGAACAGAAACCCTATCTAAGTACACAGACTACAGTGCTCAGTACTTTCGCAAGCACAATGGCACTTATATAAAGGTGTTATATATAGGACACAAGTGATTTTCTAAAGAAACTGTATGCTTGGTGCAGGAAAAATGATGAGATACAATTTTTATTGGTAACATTGGACATAAATTCTCTGTTTACAGTCATTCCAAATGATTATGGAATAGAGGCTATTCAAGAGTTTTTGAATTCGAGTATGGATATGCCAGTGAGAAAGATAGGGAATATATATGTGAAATAATTGATATCATTCTTACAAATAACATCTTTTTATTTGACAGTAAGCCATATTTGCAAACTTCAGGGGTGACCATGGGTACTCCCATGGCCAACACCTATGCAAATCTTGTCTTAAACCAGTGGGAGAACAAGTTCATTTACAGCGAAGAAGGATTTCATGATCCAAATTTGCTGTTCTACAAAAGATTTGTAGATTATTGTTTTCTCTTATGGAAAGGCAAAAGAGAAGAGCTGCAGAATTTTGTCGCCTCCTTAGAAAATATTACTGACTTTTTACGGTTTATGTTATTCTGTTCAAGCACAAATATAGCTTATCTGGGCATTAGAAATAAATGAAGGAGAACTGCATACTAGTGTACATAAAAAATCAATGCATGCGAACAGGTACACGCACAGACGCAGTATGCATGCTCTGCATACCTTTAGGGCATTGTTAAAAGTCAATTTTGTAGGGTGAGTTGGTTAAATAATAATGAACAGACATATGCTAACCAAGCAGAGGATATGATGGCATAATTTATAGAAATGAGGTATGACAAGGAAATTGTTGGTAAAATTGCAAATGAAGCTATGGAAAGAAGGTCAGATAATACAGCACCGTTTTATGGTGATACAAACTGCATGCAAAAGATGAGAAATGATAAGATAAGATATGTAACAACGTTTTATACCAGGACAAGAGAGGTAGAGAATATTATACCAAACAACTGGAATATTCTGCTATCTGTGCCTGAACTGAAGCAAATTATTAAAGAGAAGCCTTATTTTGCTTTGAGGAATGAGAGAAATCTTAAGCAGAGATTATCTTTTAAGGATTTGAACTATAAGAATAATAAAATCAATGTTTCTAGTAAGCAAGGAACTTTTCCTTGCTTTAATTGTAGTTGCTGTGTAGGCATTATTACTCATAATCAATTCACCCATCCCCTAACCAAATATGTATATAGTTTGAAGTGTCATGCTAGTTGCAATACGGCACAGATAGTATATCAGTATATCTAGCAACGTGCATCAAATGCCGCTCATTTTATGTAGGAAAAAGTAATAGGAGATTGAAGGACCGTATAACTGAACATAAATCGCAAATTAGAAGGGGAATTCAATCCAATGCACTGGCTAAACATATAGATGAGAACAACACTGAGCATACTTTTAGGTTTAGAGTTATTAAAGTGGTTGATAAGAACATCAGGGGGTGATATGAATAATGTTCTTGAAAATGCTGAATACTCTTGGATCATAAGGTTACAGACAGGTGTCTATCCTGGCATAAATAATGCAGTGAGTTTGAAACAATTATTAAGTAAAGAACAACAGAAGTTGCATTAATTGTTTTAATTAAGGCATTTTTATATATGCATGTATTTTTTATTGTCTGGCTGTGTCAAATGTTTTATGTGTTTCATTAATTTAAATGGAGAGTATTTTAACTGACTTGAATGAGCACTGAGGAAGGGGAAACCCGAAAGATTTACTACTGTTAATTTTGTAGTGAATTTTCTGCTGTTTTAATTAAAATATAGAATGCTTCTGTGATTCTTTTCCTTTTGGTTGTTGAATTTATTCTGTTGAACACAGTTAACCACAGTGGATTATTTTTATACTAGAGATATCTGTCTCCCCATCATGTTCTGTTTATGGCAAAGGCTATGTTGAGATCCCTTGAGCAAGTTATTCTTGTACCGTTTGATTTGCAGATGTCCACCATTTTCAGAAGGGCAGGGTCTGAGACTGCTCTGTAGGCCACTCATAAGTTACCTCTCAGCAGCTTGCATGATACTGAGTATAGTGACAGGACTTTCAGTCTTTCCATGTAGGTCATGTTTTGGAGGCCCTGGATTCTCTCAGTCACAAACCTCTGTGTTTTCTCCAGTTGCTGTAGTGTCTGGTGAGGGACAGACAGAAGGGAGCATTGTGCTCAATGAATGGCCTGATAATAGTAGAGTTCAGCAGAGATATGACCTCCCTGGTCTTGGAAGTGATCTCCTTATTTATTATGTACACAATGTAGAATGTGCAATCACCACTATGGACATATAGTGATTGAAGTGTAGATTGTTTCAACCTATGTCCCCAAGTCTCACAGCAGTGTGTTTGAGCTTAGAGTGATGCTATGTATCTCATAATTAGCAGGGTTACTTCATTTCTAAAGGGGATAATGAAGCATTCTCTTGCTGTAAGGTTCAATCCATGAGTCTAGCACAAATCATTTGTCTGTGTCAACCCTTTCTGTAATATGTTAAAATAGTTTAATGACTATATGACTGCATTCAGTTGATAGTCATCTGCAAACTTGGTAAGTCACAGGCCATCTACCTATACCTGAACTTCAGAGAAATAGTTTAGAAACAGTTGAGGGTCCAGCACAGATTTTTATGGTATTCAGTAGCACAGTAGTGCAGCAGTTAGCATTGTCACTTCTCAGAAAGGGTTCTCCACTTCAGTTCTTGGCTGGGGTGCCTTCTTTATGGAGTCTGCATGTCATCTCTGCATTCATGTGGGTTTCCTCCAGCTGCTCCGGTTTCCTCTCACTTTCCAAAGGCATGCATCTAGAGCATTTCTTCCTGGGCCTCTGCTGAAACTTGCCTCATCCCTGCCGGTCGTTCCTGGTAAACAAATGTTAAATAAATAAAAATTCCACTGGTAAGTGGTCTAGTGGTAGAGGTGGCGTCTCCAACTTTGAGAGTGTGTGTGTTCTGTTGGTGAGTCAGTTGGGTTTCCATCTACTAATGTATGGGCTAATTCCCTGATGAGAGATTTTCTCTGTGATACCTGAATGGGCCTTGGATTACTCAACATAGGAGGCATGTCCTGTTATCGCTCATCCAGATCTTTTGGGTTAGTTTCAGAAAAGACCAAGTAGACTCCAGAGAATTTTTCCTCAGGTAGATTGTAAATGTTGGAGGTGTGACAGGGAAGAAAGAGGTAACTGGGAACATATTTTCTGGGATTGCAGTGAGTTGGTAGACTTTAAGGATTCCCTGTGGGATGCACTGTCAGAGATGCTGGGTGGGCAGATCAGTGTGATGAGGGAGATCATTTTTATAAGCTATGGTGCATAATAGTCATTACCTAGACATGGTAAGGTCTTGTTGTCTCTAGTTATAGTGGCTGCCAAAAAAGCAATTACTAGAAAATCAAAATCAAAATCTAAACCAACTATATTAGAAGTAGTGAACACAGTAACAAAGATAAAACAACTGGAATTCACATCTTTGGAAAAGGGTAGGAGCAGATTACATTAGGAAAAATGGGAATCTTGGGAACAATACATACAGGGGTGGAATGAGGTTTAAAAGAAGGCAGGACTTAAATGGGTTATGTAATGCTTGACTGAAAACAATTGGTTAGATTATAAGTGATGCATAATGTTTGCAACTGGGAGTGTGTCAGTATGGCTTGTGATGTAAAATGCTTGCAACTAAGATTGTGTCTGTGTGGTTTGTTTTCATTTATATAAATGTATGATTGCTTATGTCATAAGTGATGGTTTAAAAAAGGTGTGTCGTGTTTAAAAGAGGGGCAGAAATGGAATAATTTATGTAATGTTGCTTAGGTTATATAACATATAGCAATATATGTGAAGCATAATGTTTGTCAATTTGAACGTGTTAATACAGTTTGATTACTTTTATATAAATGTAAATGTGCCTATGTTACAAATGATAATTCAATAAAGATGTTAAAAAAAGAAAAAAATAAAGAAAAGTCCACTAGGTTTAATAAGCAAGATCTACCCTTGACAAAACTAAAATGAATCAGATCAAGTGCGTTGAGAGGGTCACTTATGTCCCTGTGGATAAGGTCTATGCTGATTCCTTCCCTAGCCTTGTAGATAAGGCTTTTTAGGCTTTTGTGTCAATAGTTCTATTTCTGCATGTCAACAGATTTATGTGCATTGCATATTAATTTCTGTAGTGTAGGTGATAAATGTGTGAAAAAGCCACCAGAGTTGCAGTGCTTGGGGTGAGGCAACACATGGCTGTATTGTAAATATGTCATGTATTGTTAGATAGGGCCTTCAGTTTTTTATCTTTCCACATGTGATTTCATGTCATAGACAGGAAATGCACAGTAAACAGCAGTAACACGTAATAATTACTTTTCCATAGCATAGTGACCAGTGGGTTTGCACAATGGTTGGTGATACTTTCCCTGTTTGTGGCTAGTTTAGCAGTGCACAAAAATGAGCCACATTGTTAAATCTGAGAGTTAGTATTGAACCTATGAAATACACCTGCTGCTTAAGTGACTCTGTGACAGCAGATATAAATGCTTTGACACATTTCTTTTTTAGTCCAGATGATACTGGGTTGAATCCAGGTGTATTTATTAATTTAAATAAATGTAACTAAACAATGATGATGCAATGAGATGAATTCTTTATAGTACATGTATTGCTTTGTGTTGGCATAGGTCAGCAGGGTTAAGCATCATTGCACAGAGATAACTGCAGCATTGTTCCACTGCTCATAGTCAGTTGGCATTGTGGCATGATGCAAAGCTCCATGCAAATATAGAGGCAAAAAAGTGAAGGGATCCATTGCTTTTTCTGCTACTCATATGCATTGTGTGTGATTCTTTTTTTCCAGATTATAGGTATTAAAATAGGGTAGATTGGAAAATGGGAAAA
This sequence comes from Protopterus annectens, assembly GCF_019279795.1. NCBI lineage: Eukaryota > Metazoa > Chordata > Ceratodontiformes > Protopteridae > Protopterus > Protopterus annectens. Next base: position 1,269,947,262 of record NC_056729.1, on the reverse strand, counting down.
TGGGAAGCAAGCAGAGGACAGAACAAAAGGAGAGCAATGCAGGAATGTGCAGGAGGGGAGTAGGAAAGAACCATAGCTATCCATTTCTTCAATAGTAAAAACTGATTATATGTGCATAATATTAGCTGAATTTGGACTATCACCTCCAGAGAAAGGGGTAACAACAATATAATCATGTTGTATATCCAACTGGACTGAATTAATTGCATCAAGAAGGCATGTGTGTAAAATGGAGAGCTATGTATAAGATGTTTTTTTTTTGTGGGACAGGTGCCTGTTTTTTTAATTCAGCAACAGAGGACTGTCGGGTAAGGAACAAATGTATGTCTGTATTAGGTAAGTTGGGTAGGTGAGGGATCAGATGCAAACAAAAAAGACAAGAGCAGGGACAGTGAGGGATACAAAAGGTTGAGGCACCATGATTAGGATGAGGGAGGTGACAACTCAGGCTCACTGCCCATCAAGCTTGGAGAGAGTGATAATTGAGTGCTCACCCACAGGACTGTCATCGCTGTGCCCTTACTCCCTGGTGGCTGGAATGCTTGATGTCTTCTCATCCTATGGACCATGAGGAACAGCAGCCTCTCCATCCACTGTAGGCATACAACAATGGTGTGGTGCACAATCCTATGCACCAACTCTGGCATCTCCTGGAGGGTGATGAAATCACCACCTCCCCATTGCTCTTAGAAGGTACCACTGCATCAGCTTTTGGGGCAGTACTACCTGAGGGCACAGCTAGTGCAGGGGTGGCAGAGGCAGTGCTGCCAGGCTGGCTCCCAGATGTGCTGGGCATCAGTGCTGAAGCCAGTGGAGGGGGGCAGACTGAGCCATTGGGGCTGGCCTACCATGCTGTGCTGTATAGCATTTAGTGATGGAGTATACAAGGATGGCATGGAGATATTTTGATGACACATAATATAAAATAAAAAGAGAGATAAGAGTTGGGGTGAAAGAAAGAAAAAAGAGATAGAATTAGAACCATCATATGTAACACACAATGCATTAATAGAATTATACAACTCTAAAGTCTCACATTTAAGTAGATGCCCTAACAGATACACGCTATACTACAGATTGCTGAAAGCAATCCTTGAAATGTGCATATGTTGCACATATGCGTGTTCCAGTTATACAGATTACAGTTTACAGCAGGGCATTTGTGCCACTACAGATTGCTGAAAGTAATCATTAAAAATGTCTATATATTGAACATATATGTGTTCCAAATATACAGATTACAGTTTACAGCAGGACATTTGTGTCACTGATAAACAGTTTTTAATTTAATGTAAATCTTATTGAAGAAATAACAGTATTGTATAGTTGTGAATCCTGGTATTTGAACCCGCCACCTCTGACTACAATCTAATATTGGACTCCTACAATTGGTTTGTGCTATAGACTAATGTATGCATACTTGCTTTTACAGTTGGGATACGCGTGCTTAATTTGATTCAGCCCTATAAAAGACCAAAAAGGCTATCTTTAACTTTTAAAGCTACAATAACCCTTCTCTTCTGCTGCATACATACCACTTGCTTCCCTCTGTCTCTCCATTCAAGAAACATGAGCCTGCTGATTGAACTCACACTTAGTGGGAGCTGGGGAAAGAACAGAAGAGCATTTTGCATACCAGTCTTGGCTGTATTTAGCTATCTAAGCCTTGCAAGTAATTTCTTATGGGATGTCCTCAGTCTCAAACTCATGCAGCTAATGGTTGATATTATCTATTTTTCACCTGTTTAGGTCATTAAAATAATGCCTACTAAATATCAAAAAACTCTAAACTGTCACAACTTGTAAAACTCGACTTTAATATAAATGGTGAATGCTTTTGCAGAATATAATACTGCTTCATCAGACCAATGTAAAACAAAGCAAGCAAATACAATTTAAAACGCATATGACCCAATCAAATTCTCAAGTTAAAATCACATGATACAAATCATTCATTCATAGGTGAGTACAAGGCTAAGTGCCCTTGAGGGCCATCCATTTAAGCCTAGCCAATTACCCCATGCCAGAATCAAACCCTGCACCTTGTATCTGTAAGGTAAAGACCTTAACCATTATGCCAACCTCTCACCCATTCATTCTTTTTATCAATCAGGAAGTCTTACCATAACCAATAAAATGGCTTATCCAAACCTACCTCCAAAAGCTAGTAACATGACTGGTAAATCAGCAACCAATCATGTAACAAAGATAAACATCAGTGAAATCATTTCTAGAAGTCATGCCCCCAGAATTAATTCCATTATGGCCATAATTTCAATACAGGCTTAAATGAAACCCTTTCACTCAAGCTTGGTTCAGCAAATGCTTTTAAAAATAGAATCCATTCCTGTTCTGTACATTCAGTTCTATTTTTCAAGTCATTTTCTCTCCCTCATTAACATACATAATTTCCATCACAAAAAACTTAAACTCATGCATTTCAGTACATGTGTTGCTACAGCATTCATCTCTTTTCCCTTCAATAAATCATTATGAGGCTCTAAAATTCTATCCTTGAAAATTTGGTTCATTTTAGCAATATAAAATGCATTACAGAAGGAAAAAGCTGCATAATAAATTACATTTTTAGTCCGACAGCAAAAAAATCTGATTTCTATAATACAACTGCGATTTTAAAGATAAATTATTTCTAAAAGTAAATTTGGCTTGTGCATCTACAACCTTCCTAATATCTGGATCAGCTAGTAAAATAGACCAATGTTTCCTAAAAAATATCACAGACAGTATTTACATCATTAGAAGATCTAAGAAGAGGCCTATTCCTAACCAAACTTGTAGACGCATGCCAAATCTCATTATTTCTCCTAGAAAAGTAGGATCTCCCTTATCCTTCCTAGTTTTCAAAGCTTCAGCTATACAGTGTTCAACTTCTAAGGTGCCATAGTCTCTGTCTTGAAACTCATCTTTAAGGCTAAAGAAAGCTTCCTCGAGATCAGCATCATTGTCATGAAGTCTCATGACTCTGAAGAAGTGGCCTTTCAGTACATTTGTGCTTATTGTCAAAGGACAATTCATTTGTTCAAGCAGACTCACAAGCAATGACAACATCGTCAAACAAAAATCCACTATTTTGAGCACTTTTTTCCTGGAACAGGGTTATGAAAGTCATTGGCTGAACTGTATAGAAGAAGTGGTCTCATTGCTTAGAAAAAAAATAAAGCTAAGCCAATGCTGAACAGAACTGACAATAAAAAAATCAATGGTTGAAACTCACACACCCACCTACAAACAAAATGTGGTGATTGGTTATAGAAGAGCTTTTCCTCTACCATTTGCTTTGGACATGAAGGTCATTAAAGAGATTATAGAGGAAATTGGAAAATCATTTTAGGAAACCAGGAACTGACACAAATCATCAGTGAGAAACTAGTATACACTTATGAAAAAATACAACATCAAGTCTATGGCTGAGAAAAAAGGACAGTCAGATCACAGTGGTTATTCCATCTATGGTACTTTCAAATGTGGAAACTGCAAGTGGTGCAGATACATCAGTAATTCGTCTGTGATCAATATCATTGCACATAATTTTCAGCGTGGCCCAAACAGAGATTTGACTGTAAGTCCAAGGAGTAATGAACTATGCACAATACGAATCCTGTGAATGTTTTTACATAGAAAAAACAATCAGGAAACTCACCAGACAAATTTACGATCATAACCCAGCCATTAAAAATAAAGATGACAACAACACATTGGCCAGACATTCTATAAAAATGTCTTTGTTTAAAAAAAATCCATTTGGGGTGCCAAAGCCATCAGTATGAGTGTATTTAAAGGGGATTACAAAACCAGACTTGAGTGCTGTGAGTCATACTGGCAAATCAAATTAAAGGCAGACAAACAACCTGGACAAAATGATAGCATTACTATTAAGTGTTTTCTGTCTGCTCAAAAGCTTTAAATCAACTTGAATATTTTCTTGTTAAACAGTATATTGAAGTGACTTACAAAAACAGTGTATAT